>NW_024470326.1:0-114113 GCF_900496995.4 Aquila chrysaetos chrysaetos | reverse complement strand
CCCAAATCTTGGTATGCTCTTTGAGCAAGACTTTAACTACTTCTCTTGCTTTGTTGGTGCGGCAAGGGAAAGCCTCAGGCCACCCAGTGAAAGTATCAAAGAGAACTAGGATATATCGATATCCTTCTTTTCAGGGCAATTCTGTAAAATCAGTTTGCCAGCATTCTTCTGGAGAATTTCCTTGTTTCGTAATTCCAAAAGTAATCTTATTACTGGTTTGGGGATTATTGCGTATACAAATTTCACATCCCATTGTAATTGTTCAAATAATCTTTGTCATATCTCTACTCAAAATACACTTTTGTAAATGCTTAACAAGGTTTTCTGTTCCGCAATGTACTTTGCTATGTTCAGCCCGGGCAATTTCTCTCATTATTGCGGGTGGGACTATTATTTGACCTGTTGGTGTTACAGCCCATCCTGGTTCATTTTTATTAGCCTGCAATCTAATAATTAATTCTTCATTTTTCATTATAATTTGGAGCATCTTTAGGTAAATTTACACTTTTCTCTGGAACTAGTGCTAGGATGCCTTTTTCTGCAGCGTCTTTAGCAGCTCTATCAGCCAATCAGTTACCTGTTTCAGGGACAGTCCTACCTGACTGACGTGCTTTACAGTGCATTATCATGACTGCTGTTGGCTTTTGAATGGCTTCTAACAATTTCAGTATTTGTTCTGCATGCTGAAAGGTGGTTCCTTGTGCAGATAACAGTCCTCTTTCTTTCCCTATTGCTCCATGTGCATGTCCTACTCCAAAAGCATATTTTGAGTCTGTACAAATTTTGACTCGCTTTCTTTGACTTAGTTCCAGTGCTCAAGTAAGAGCTTTCCGGAGCCTGTGTTTTCTCTTTCCTAGTCTTGGCGAATTTGGGGGAAGAAATGGAAAAGGATTTGTCATGCTTGAACAAGTCCCTGAGAGTCCTGAGTTGTAACTTTGAGTGATCAGTAAGCCTGACAGGAGCCTCCTGAAGTAGAGCACAGGGACTGAGAACAACTGCCTGGCTGTGCGGGTGTCTGGGAGGTGGCCTGCACAGCTGGGTAAGGGTAACTCTTTCCTGAGACTGCAGCTGCCTCTCCCCTTGCCTCTCTGAGACAGACCATCACTGCTTTTTTCCTTGGTTCTCCACTTGTCTGTGTTACTGTTACCTTGTTTGCTGCTGTCAGGCTCTCTGGGGATGGGAGTTTCAGCTGCAGAGTCACACACTGGTCTTGTGGGTCCTCCCGTGCAGCTGTGTCCATGGAAACAAGTGTCCCAGCTTTCCTCTCATCTGAGGGGTGATGCTCAATGCTGTCTGTGGGGCTGGGGAAAGAGCTGATTCTCCCTCACAGAGATGCCAGCACAGTAGGTCACTTGGCTTCACCTCAGAGCGTCCTTCCAAGCTGTGAGCTGCCCTGCAGATGCAAACCTGTCTCACAGCAGCTTTCTGTTATCGGAAAGACCCCATGGAGAAGCACAGATGCTATGACTGAGGAAATGCTCTTGGCTGTGTGAAATGAGCCCAGTGTGTCCTTGCCTAGAAGCAGGGTGCTGAGACTTTGAGAAAGGGTGAGACATTTGGTGGTCTGCAGTGGATGTCTCTGCTCTCAGCAGTGTCTGGTGGCTTTTCAGAGTAAAATATGGGAGCGTGATCACCCTCCACCTCAGACAGGTGCAAGCACAGTGAAGTGGGAACTAGACAGAAGGACAGAGCAGCTCCCCTCTCTCTGCACTAAGCCACAGGCAATCCTCCTGACTTGCCTGGCTCATGCTGTTCTCCCAGACTGCAGCAGAAATGCTGAAGGCTTCCGAGATCTAAGAAAACTCCCCAGGGGCGATATAGGCAGCTGTAAAAAACCCTAGAACTCTAAAACTATTTTTACCTTCCTGGGTCCTTATCATTGGGAGTGCAGGTGCTGACAACCCCTTCTGCGTATAGGAGTGGATTCAGCTGACAAAGTCAAACAGCAGACTGGCCCCTGCCCGCACCCATCCCATGAACCCACTGCTGCAGAGCAGGGCTGACTTCTCAAGAGCCCATGGGCAGAGGCCCTGCTCTTCATTGCACGCTCGGCCAGCACCAAGCAGGGCTCCAGCCACAGAACTGAAGGAAGGTCTCCTAGAAAAGGAAAAGGGTCTGTGTGTGTAAGAATGGGAGCGTCTACGGGAAATGGCTTTGATATTGCTCAGAGAATAATGCCCTGACTCTTCCCTGTCTTTTTCTACTTTGAAAGCACCCCATGCCCAGAGGAAGAAAATGTCCAACGGCAGCTCCATCGCTGAGTTCCTCCTCCTGGCGTTTGCAGACACGCGGGAGCTGCAGCTCTTGCACTTCTGGCTCTTCCTGGGCATCTACCTGGCTGCCCTCCTGGCCAACGGCCTCATCATCACCCGCCGTAGCCTGTGACCACCGCCTGCACACCCCCATGTACTTCTTCCTCCTCAACCTCTCCTTCCTCGACCTGGGCTCCATCTCCACCACTGTCCCCAAAGCCATGGCCAACTCCCTCTGGGACACCAGGCCCATCTCCTACCCAGGATGTGCTGCACAGGCATTTCTGTTATTCTTTTTGATCTCAGCAGAGTATTTTCTTCTCACTGTCATGGCCTACGACCGCTACGTTGCCATCTGCAAACCCCTGCACTACGGGACCCTCCTGGGCAGCAGAGCTTGTGTCCACATGGCAGCAGCTGCCTGGGGCAGTGGGTTTCTCTATGCTGTGCTGCACACTGCCAGTACATTTTCAAGTACCCCCTCTGCCAAGGCAATGCTGTGGACCAGTTCTTCTGTGAAATCCCCCAGATCCTCAAGCTCTCCTGCTCAGATGCCTACCTCAGGGAAGTGGGGGTACTTGTATTTTCTTTCTGTTTAGCTGTTGGGTGTTTTACTTTCATTGTGCTGTCCTATGGGCAGATCTTCAGGGTTGTGCTGAGGGTCCCCTCTGAGCAGGGACAGCACAAAGCCTTTTCCACCTGCCTCCCTCACCTGGCTGTGGTCTCCTTGTTTGTAAGCACTGGCACTTTTGCCTACCTGAAGCCCCCCTCCATGTCCTCCCCATCCCTGGACCTGCTGGTGGCAGTTCTGTACTCGGTGGTGCCTCCAGCCTTGAACCCCCTCATCTACAGCATGAGAAACCATGAGATCAAGGATGCCCTGAGAAACTAATCACTGGATGCTTTTCAGTAGGAATAAACTGCCTCTTGTCTTCTGCATAGTACTTATATCTCTTTGCAGACCAAACCTGTCTTTTGCTGGGTCTTTTTATGGTGATTTTTGGGTGTGGTTTTTATTTCTTCTATTTCAGTTTCTTTTACTTATCTGAAAGCTTTCCACAAAGAAATGTCTGTCTTCCCTCTGGTTTCTAATTCACAGTCGATCCAGATTTGTGTCCTGGAGGCTGTGCAAATGAGCTATGCCCTCTGTGTGTTTAAACAAAATAAAGGGCCCTGCAGTGACTTGTTCTTCTGAGATCCTTCCTCCAAGACCTTCTCTGCAGCTGCAGGGAGCAGTGCCTGTGTGCAGAGGGGAAGAAGAAAAGAGTCCCGGCACAGCAGCAGTGCCAGGGAGCACCAGTGCTTGGTCTTTCCCCAGCTGCTCTCTTCCCACTGCCATGCTTTCCTTCTGAACCCTTTGGTTGGTGGAAGACCTGAGTGCTCCTCAAGCATGGTTAGAGTCCTGCTGTGTGGCAGGCCTGTGGCCGCAGGCACTTGTGTGACAGAGCTGGCCTCCATTGCAGCATTTCCATCATACAAGGGGATCTCCCCATGCCTTGTGCCACAGATGTCCCCCACCTCTGGGGCTCACCCCTCTCCGCCCCCGAGGAGCTGGTGTGCCCTTCAGAGGGTCTGGGGCTGTGGGGTGAGTGCCCAGAGCTCTGCCGCACCCTGTGGTGGGCACTGGTGTGGGGCCATGCCAGACTGGGCTGTGCTGGGGAGAGGGCAGGGGAGGTGCAGAGAGGTTAAGGGAAGTGGGAAGTGTTTAGGGGGAGCTGGGCTGGGCTGGAAAGCGCCCAGGAGCGCCCTCTGTGGTGCAGAGGCAGGGCTTGTGGCAAGCATGGAAGACACGCAGGTGCAGAGCACAGAAGAGGCCGGTCGGTGCCCTTGCGGTGTGGTCAGACAGGGAAGGTGGCTCAGGGTCTTAATCACTCCCAACATCTCTTTTTGGCCATGTCCAGCACTTGCCAGTTATTCCAGGTTTACAGGTAAGTTTGGCTGTGAGGCCACCTCCACCTTCCTACTGGGCCAAGGGCTGGTGTGGGGGGAACGGACAGCCCTGCCCAGCCTTGCTCCTTCCCCAGACCCTGGCAGACCCTGGAGCAGAGCTGTCTGCAAAGCCCCACCTGGGACAAGGCTGGGGCAGGGCAGGGGTCAGGGTGCTGGGCAGCTGCAAGAGTAGGAGGGTCATGGAGGAACAGTGATCTGAAGGCCGCCACTGGGATCACAATGGGGAGAACTTTCCCACCCCTGATGCTCCCCTCCCCCATGCTGTGCCTGCAGAGTGGGGCTGTAAGACCACGTATGGGCAGTGGGGCTTGGCCAGCACAGGGACAGAAGCTGCTGCCAGGAGCTTTCAGCAAGGACAGGTACAAAGCAGGAATTTCTACATATTGCCTTTGTTGTGGAGGTATGTGTGTAGGAAAAGAAAAGCTCACCTGGAGATGCTGGTTGCAAGGGAATTCAGAAGCAAACAGAAGAGCTTTGGTCACTTCTGAGAGACCAAGGCTGAACAAGGAAAATGCAGGCCTGCTGCTGAATGGGGAAGGTGGTTTAATAACAGCAGACACAGCTGGGGCTGAAGGAATGAATGCCTGCTGTGCCTGAGTCTTTACTGAAATGGTCTCCAGGTCTTGTGCTCAGGGAAAGGCTTCAAGGAAGAGGAGAGCATGCACTGGCAGGAAAGTCAGGAAATCCCGCAAGGACTGATGCCAGTTTCTGTCCCTGCAGGGGACTAACCCTGGCAATGACACAGGCAGGGGGCTGCCTGGCTGGGAGGAGGCATTTTGGAAAGGTCTTGGTGGAAAGCGAGATGGACAGGACGCAGGCGTGTGCCCTGGCACAAGGAAGGACAGGATCACCCTGCGCTATATGACCAGGAGCACGGCCAGGCGATTGAGGGAAGGGATTATGCAGAACACTGTGTCCAGATTTCAGATCCCAATATAGGAAAGGTGTCGGCAAGCTGGGGCCAGTTTAGCAAAGGGCCCCCATAATGGTCCGAGGCAGGAACACTTTAGCTGTGAGGAGAGGCTGAGGGAGCTGGGCTTGTCCAGCCTGGAGAAAGGAAGATCTTGGGCAAAACACGTAGCAGCATTGCAGTGTTCCCAGGAAGACTGAGTCAGGCTCGTGTCCATGGTACAAGACACAAGGACAAGAGGCAGTGGGCTGAAACAAGGGGGTTAGTGTACATATAGAGAAAAACGTTTCCAGCATGAGGATAGCCGAATGCTGGAAGCTGTTTCCCAGGGAGTTTGTGCAGGCTCTATCCCAGAAAGTGACCAAGGCGTCTTTGGATAAAGCCCTGAGTAATCTGGTGTGGCCCTGCTTTGAGCAGCAGGTTTTTTCCAGAAACCTCCTGAGGTCCCTTCCAGCCTGAAAGATGCTGTCCTTCCTTCCCCTTCATGCTTTCAAATTAGGGAGAGCTCTGAGGGTCTCCCTGACCACAGAAAAAATTCACATCAGCTGCAGGGTTGATTTATATGTGCCCTGATACATACAGCCCCGACCATATCAAGAATCCATCAATATGTGGTTTTGAGATTTCCCCAGGTGTATCAGTATCTATTAAAAAAAAAAAAAAAAGCATTGACCTTCCCAAACATAAATATATGCAACACAGCAGTCCACATCTATGGTAGCACACTTGAAGTAGTGGCAGGGGTAGCAGGGCATCCTGCTGAAGTGAAATAAATTAAATTTTGATTTTGAGGTGGCAGAAGGAGGACATGTATTTCAGGGCTGGCATACAGAGAGAAATAGAAGATTCAAGCAAGTGTGGGGCTGTAATAGCTTGGGTGCGAGAGGAGCATGATGAGGGTATTGGAAGAAGGCAGGCAGGTTGTGGGCAACTCACAGGCCTTGACCAATCCTCGCTTGACCACAGCTTTGTGTTTGAAGCAACAGCCAGTAAGGACAGGAGGGCATCAGTATGGCTTGGGAGATCCCAGGGTCCGAGTGGGGTGGGGAAAAGGGGACGTAGCTAAAGTCTGCTGGGAAACCAGCACAGGCATAGGACAGTGTAGGACAGCCTGCAATGGGGATGACTGAGAGCATTGCAGCAGGTGAGATCACCACCAGCCAACACAACTGAGATCCTTATCCTCTCCACCCTGGCTGCTGTCTCTTCCACTGAGGCCCATGAGAAGACACCAGGTTCTTATAGTCCCAGGGCGTTTCTGCCTCCTCACCCACCCTCTGTCGATCCTGTCCTGCACTCAGCATTGCACACCCCCACATCCCACTGCTCCCCAGAAGAGTTGCGAGCATCCCGTGAGGTAACGGGTCTCCTCTCCCAGAGGATGGGGGTCAGGGCTTGGCTGTCCTGCTTGGTGAAACACATCAAGGGTTTTCACAACCACACTCTACATTTGATTTTTCCACCTCTAAGCAGTGCCTCTGACTTCCTGCTTCACCAGCCCCCCGGGACGGTCCCTCGTCTGGTCATTCCCTCCATGGCCTTTTCAGGGATGGCCCTCACTGGAGCCCACTAACAGGCTCAGAAACTTGGAGGCTTGCTGCTGACTTTTAAGCCTCTAGGGGCTTCTTCAGTCTTTCAGGATCTGCAGTTCAGGAAGTCAGCACCAGAGGGCTCATTAACATGCAAAACACCCTAACAAGTCCAGTCGCTGTGCATCATTTTCCTTTCAGTCTTCAATTCTGATGTGGTTAATTAGAGCAGTTTCAGGAGTGTAATCAATGTGAAGTGATATGAACACTAAACACCAAAAAGAAAGGGTTTATTTTTCTCAACGTTATTTTTCTGCTTATACCTGAACTGATATTATCAGTCTCTAATTGATATTGATCCTGTGCATCTCCTAATGCAGTCTAAATAGATATGAAAATCCAGAGCCTTCATGTTCCACAGCCTATGGTCAGTTTTCATCCCTACCCCCAAACTACCATGTTTCTCATCAGCCACCTGGGACTTGGAGCAGCCCTGTTCCAATCTGACCTTTCACCACTGAAGGCTGTAGCTGCATGTTTCAGCCTGTTGGCACCAATTCCCAGCTGTTTTACTTGGAGACTGAGAGGCACACAGACACAGAAGGGTGTTTCTTAATTGCCAACAAGCAAAAACAAAGGCAGGCATAGTTCAGTAAAAAATAGAAGACATTCCTCCGCTAAGGTATTAAGTCCACATTACATCCACTGAAACCTGCTTCCTACAGTGGATAACCTTAGGCCAAGAGAAAACACATTTTTGGTTTAGTCACAGATGCCAGGACCTCCCCAAAAGTTCCCTGTCCTTGACTTTGTTTGTTTGTCCATACTCGCTCTTTTGCAGACAGCGTGTCACACACTGAAGTCACGAGCTCCCTCAACTCACAGAGGGGAAGCAAAGAGACAAAGGGAAGGAAATGCTCCCTTCTGAATAGCCAAATCTGCACTAACCCCAACATATCTGGGTTACAGGAACATCTTCAAGCAGACTCTACATCATCTAGACACACTTGGTTTTCATTCGCTGCTTGGAAAATTACAGGTGACGCCATTATAGGTGAAGGCAGGGATGAGAGCAATCACCTCTCACACTAGACACCTGGGGTGCAATTGCCCAGGCTTCCCTTGCTAGTCAAGGAAGATAAATCACTTGTCTCAGCCAAGAGGCTTTGATGCACCCTGCCTGTCCACCAGCTCATGCTCCAGATATTCTGCCATCGGTCCTGCCTCGCGTTTCTCTGTTCTGCGTGAGGTCTTCAGCTACCTCAGGGTATCTTGGAGGCAGTGGTCACCCCTGTGTGGGCAACTGCATCAACCCGTGAGTGGAGATGATAGGTATATGTTGAAACATATGCAGAAAAGAGCTGAGGGTAATAATTGTGTAAGAAGCCTTCATTTTCAGAGTTTTGAGGGTTTTCTATGATTGTTTTCTCTATTGGCCACTGACATGGAACAGCAAGCTGCTTCCCCTTTCTCTCCCTCTACGTAAATCTAGATTTATACAGTCATTTCTAAAATGCATTTCCTATGAACATGTTGAAAGGCGAAACTTTTCTCAGGACAAGTTTATATTAAAACATTTGACATCTGCATTTCATATCTAAACAGCTGAGAGCAATGGAGGTTGGGTAGGTTGGATAGAGCCCACTATTATTTCTTTGCTATCAAGCAATGTCCAAAACTGGTAGCACTTCCCACCTATCATCCCTTTTTTGAGGTGGCCAAATCTTTATGGGCTATACAATGGCATAACATCGTGGCCCTCCAAGTGCCAGACCCCAACCGATACACCACAGAGGCCCAGAGCACAGCTGATGAAAGGAAATGCCATTCCTATCTGATAACGTGATAAACTTCTCCAATGCAATGGCTGCCTTGGTAGATGAGTAAGGCTTTTGACACTGTCTCCCATAAAAACCTCATAGAGAAGCTGCTGAAGCAGAGGCTGGATGAGCAGACAGTGAGGTGGATTGAAAACTGGCTGAGTGGCCGGCCCACAGAATGGTGGTCGGTGGCACGAGGTCTCCCTGGAGGCCGGTCACCAGTGGTGCACTGCAGGGGTCAATACTGGGTCCAGTCCTGTCCCTTCAAACCTCAACTCTACTGTAGTTTTGTGGTCCTGTGATACCCTTTCAGGAAAATCAGTGCTGCCGGGCACCTCTCTGAGGTGTCAGTGCCCGTGAATCAGCAGGCATTCTCCATCTCCTAGGCATGTACACAGCATGGAAAAAAAAATCTCTTTCATCCCTGACTTGCAGAAGAGGGGTCTTGCTTCCTGACATCTTCCCAGGACACACCTCCTCCTCTTCCCCATCCACAGACATCCACAGCTTTCCTTTTCTGGCCTCAGAGAGGGTTTCAGGATTTGCTAAATCCATCGGCCACCTCCTTGTTTCTCGCTGACATCCCTCGACCCTCTCTCTGAGCCCTACAAACGGCCAATCAATCACTGCTGCTCAGAGCTGCTCGCTCTTCAGAAGAGGCCTTGAGATTCCTGCATATTCCTGGTGCTTATTAACTCCTGACTCCCTCCAGAGCTCATGGCAAACATAGTTGTCTACAACAGGGCCTTTATGACCATCTTTTATGAAATCATTGTCTTTTTAAGATCTCTGCAGAAAGAGTAGCTACAGAAAAACACCTAATACAGAAAAACAGAGGCTGAATGAAGTGCCAGGAAGAAGCAGCT
Source organism: Aquila chrysaetos chrysaetos (assembly GCF_900496995.4). Taxonomy (NCBI): domain Eukaryota; kingdom Metazoa; phylum Chordata; class Aves; order Accipitriformes; family Accipitridae; genus Aquila; species Aquila chrysaetos. Next base: position 104,786 of record NW_024470326.1, on the reverse strand, counting down.
GAGCAACACCCAAGGCTGCGGCTTCCTGGCAAGGAGTCTTTCCTGTTTGTCACCTTTTCTTGTGAAAGAAACAGGAAAACTGTCCATCCCATGGAGCTCTGCAGAAGGAAGATGGAGCTGTACGTTGTGTGAGGGGATACAAGCAGGATCAGCAGGTAGGAAAAGACTTTGGTAGGGAAGGCTTCACGAGGGAGCACCCCGACTTCACCCAGATAAAAAAGAGACCAGGCAGTGTGCTGACATGATGGTTAGAAGTGTTCCGGGATAAAAGAGTGTGGATGAGAGCAGGTGGGAGAGATTTGGTTTGCAGAGGTTTGAGGTAGCACTTTGGGTGTCTGAGCAGCCTGAGGTTTGGAGCCAGGGGAAAATACAGAAGCTCTCAAGGACCTTTTGGAATTAGTGGAACTATCACTACTAGCAGTAACAGGACAGCGCTGAAAGGGAACTCCTTAGTATTCTCGATGATGAACTAAAGCTTTTTAATTTTCTTGCTACTTGAGAAAATAGCTATGAGTTCTCAGTGATGAGCCTCTGGTATGCAATTCTGAGAACAAGTGTCCATGATGGCACCTCCTGGCAGCTGCTTCATGGCCCCTGTCAGCGCCCTGTCCCTGTGCTGGCCCAGCCCCACTGACCATACACGGTCCCACAGCCCCACTCTGCAGGCACAGCACGGGAAAGGGGAGAGTCGGGGTGGGGAAACTTCCCCCATTTGTGATTTATGACCCTCCTACTCTTGCAGCTGCCCCAGCACCCGACCCCTGCCCTGCCCCAGCCTTGTCCCAGGTGGGGCTTTGCAGACAGCTCTGCGCCAGGGTCTGGGGAAGGAGCGAGGCTGGGCAGGGCTGTCCGTTCCCCCACACCAGCCATTGGCCCAGCAGGAAGGTGATATAAGTAAGATATAAGAGATATAAGTACTATGCAGAAGACAAGAGGCAGCTTCTTCTTTCTAAAAAGCATCCAGTGATTAGTTTTCTCAGGGCATCTCTGATCTCATGGTTTCTCATGCTGTAGATGAGGGGGTTCACGGCTGGAGGCACCACCGAGTACAGAACTGCCACCAGCAGGTCCAGGGATGGGGAGGAGATGGAGGGGGGCTTCAGGTAGGCAATCATGGCAGTAGTTATGAACAAGGAGACCACGGCCAGGTGAGGGAGGCAGGTGGAAAAGGCTTTGTGCCGTCGCTGCTCAGAGGGGACCCTCAGCACAACCCTGAAGATCTGCCCATAGGACAGCACAATGAAAGTAAAACACCCCACAGCTAAACAGAAAGAAACTACAAGTACTCCAACTTCCCTGAGGTAGGCATCTCAGCAGGAGAGCTTGAGGATCCCTCCTTCCTCCCTCCATCCTTCCAGATGTCCTGTATGCAATAATATAATAAAAGACACCCACTGGTCATCCACCCTCATCCAGAAATCCAGCCCTTTCATCCTGGAAAGCCATGAGGTTGGTCTCTCATGGTCCACCCTGGATAAATCCGTGCTGGCCATGCCCAGTCACCCTACATCTTCCCAGAAATATCATCCAGGAGGACATGCTGAGGGACACACTGCTCTGCAATATGAGGTCAAACAGCCTTTTGTTCCCCTGGTCATCCTCTGGCCTGTGTTGGAAGAGAGCTGTCAACTTTTTTGGAAGCCATCAAGCACTTGTCCTGATCTCCATGATCCGTCAAAAGTGATGCAGAGTGAGCCTCGCTACAAAATTGGCTTGCTCCCTCCCCAGCCTTGGATGATTCCCCTCTGCTCCCAGGGGCTGTTCAAGGCTGACATTGCTCAAGTAACCTCTGACTTGATCCCCACTTACTGCTGGTTGCTTTCCTCCAGGGTCCTGTCGCCAGTCACAAAGGCCTGGCAGAAGTCACAGCCAAAGAAGTCATTAAGTTCCTCAGCCTTACCTGCTCCTACACTTAGGGAGCTCAGCAGCAGGCCCACATGATCCCTGTCTATTCTTTTACGGTTAATGAACCAGTATCAGCTCATCTTGCTGCCTCTATCCTGCCCTGCATCTCTCAAGACAATGGGACCTTTGGCTTTGGCATCATCCCTACATCCTGGGACAAGGTTTCGACATTCTGTCTGCAGCTTTCCCTGATTCCACCTCCTGCCTGCGGCCTTCTTGCCCTGGAGCTCAGTCAGTTCACACAAGCAGCCTCGGAGATGGTTGCTTCTCTTCAAGGGTATTTGGGGAGATCATTCCTGTGCTTGGAAGAGGCTGTCCTGTAAGGCCTATCAGATTTCCCATGCTCCTTCACTCTTCAGAGCTCCTTCCCATGGCACCACTTGTCTCAGCCTCCTGAGTTTGTCCAAGTCTTCTCCTCTGGAGTCCCAGGTCTGTGCTCTCCTGCTGGCCTTACTCACTGCCCTTTAGTGAGTGATAACCCCTCATTCATGGCCATGACAGCCAAGACTGACACTGAATATCATCACATCCCTAACCAGCTGTTCCTTGTTGGCCAGGATCAGGTCCAGGTGAGAATCACCCTTGGTGGCCCACCTGGCAGCTGGCTGAAGAAGTTGTCCCAATAGCCAACTTCAGGCTGTTGGCACGCCTGTTGCTTTGCCTTGCCAGGGAATGCCAGGGCACTTAAAGTTGTTCACCACAGGAACCTGCTCATGAACCTGGAGACTTCCTGGGGCTGCTGACAAAAGACCTTTTCTGTTTCCTCTCCCTGAGCAAGCAGTTTGTAACTGCAAACACCAGGTCACTCCTGCTGACTCCTGCTCTCATCCTAAATGACAAAAGCTAACCCAACCTGTTGTCTGTCACATAGAGGACCCCCACAAATCCAAGCTTCCCCTTCATACAGAGGACATAGTCCTCGTCCTCCCTGCTGCTCCCTGGGCAGAGCCTGTAGCCCTCCATTGCAGCACCACAGCTCAGCAAGCTGTCCCACCACGTCTCATTTCATCCAAAACCATCACAGTTCTGTGACAAGCCACGCGTCTCCAGCTCCTCCTGGCAGTGCACATTAGGGCCACGGCATCTCAGCTGTGGCAGCGTAGTGGACCACAGACTTCTCACAGGGAAACCTGAACACTGGTCCTGACCACAAAAATGTTGAACATCGAGTTCTTAGGGCTGCGCTGCACCCTGCTGCGCAGTCCAGCACGGCCATCAAACTTGTGTTATGCTGCACAGATCCCTGGGCCACAGGACAACCTCAGCAGCATATTATCACACACGAGCCTGCAGGCAGGTCCCACTCTGTACTGGACATCATGCCTCCTGCGTGGCCTTGCCTGTATCTAACCGTGCAGCAAAACATTCTCATGAAAACATCATTTCTGTTTGACTGTTGAGACGATGAGTAGAGTTGTTCCTTGTAAGAAAATCCTATAGTAGCTTGGATGACCAAAAGAGGAGACTGTTTTCTATGGATGGGGTCTGCATGCTTTGCTGCATTCAGGTAGAAGGCCCTGTTCAATGCTACACCACCTGGGGTTCTCACCATCTAAAGGGGCCTAAGATGATCTGCATGATTCTCTCCTTATAGTGTTAATGATGATGAACATAATTTTAAAATGCAGCTCACTTTGTCCGAGTTCCTTTCTTACTGGGGTCATACCAGACCAGCACCTCCTCGAGAAAAAAAATCACTCTCTCAGCACCCTTGGATGCAGCCCCTATGGTTCCCATGGACTAGTAAGGGTGTAGTTTGCTTGAGTAACCCCACGCTTGATCCCCATCCACTGCTGGTTGTTCTCCTCCAGAGTCCTGCCTCACAGCTCAAAGGCCTGGGCTACCTTGCTGGTATTAACCGAGGCTGTGACGTAGAGTACCTCAGATCTATCTAGAGCTACTCTTCCTCATTTCAGCAGTGGTCCTACCTTATCTCTTTTGCTTCTGTAATAGTTCCTGAAGTACCAAAAGTTCATCTTGGTGCCCTTGAAATCCTTTTTGAGCTTCCACCGAGTTTTGACATGGACCATTGCTGTGCTTGGAGGATGATGTCCTTGAAGACAAGATGTATCCAGGCACACTCTGAAAATTCTTGGTCTTTTCATTGACTGGATCATCAAGGGAGAGAGTAAAAACCCCTGTGTGACATGGTTCCTGTTCATGCAATGCCTGCAGCTCTTGGGTGGAGAAGGAGCAGACCTTGCCTCTCTGATGACTGATGCCTCTGACTGATGCCTTTAGTGTATGGCAAACAGGCACCAAATCGCACTCTCTGTGATGCCGTCTGGGACGTCTATGACGCACCCACCCTGAATGGGAATTGCTTTCCTGCAGCTCCTGTGAGGTCCCTGCCAGCCTTGGCATCTCGTGTAGCTCTGTGGCCCTGGATTTGGACATGAAACAGAGTACGTGCCGTGAATTCTGTTAGGCAGTGTGGGGACGGACATGGGACACATGACACTATAGTCAGTGGCGGTATAGTAAATTCAGCTGATGGAAAAGAGAGAGACTCAGCTCTCGCTATGGTACATGACTGCAAGTCGTTCATATGAATACCTGTGTCAAGTGCCATGAAGATAAGGAGTAGGAAAAGGTTCTTTTGGCCTTTAGTTGGGCATAAGCTGCCATGTCACTTGGCCAAAGGAATTTCCCACCAGGCTCATACATGATTCCCAAGATGTTGCCCTGTCTCTATGAACTTCTCCGTTACAGGTTGCTGTTACCTACATGTATCTTGGACCACCTCTGGCCGTTCAAATGTCACCAGGGATTTGCATCTGAACACCTGACTCCTGCCTTTGCTCTCCCTTAATTCAGATGGGAGCTGAGACAAGGAGCTCACATGCAGGTGTCTATTTTGCTCACACCTGAACTGAGGCAAGAGGAATCCCACCTCCTGTGGCTTTGTGGTGTGCATGGGAGGGAGCTGAGCCTCCTTCAAATGCCATGAGTAGAAAGGCAGGATGATTTGCCTCCATTGACCCATGGATCCCTTCCCTCAGCAGGGGTAAAGGAGATCCCTGCCTGCCTCTCTCTGGGGATCCTGTCTAACAATATGACCAAAAAACTGTGGCATGTAGATGGAAGTTTGTCTCCGAGAGGAGAATTTTATTTCAGGAAAGAAGTGTCTCTCCCTAGCTGAGGGAAGCAACATCAGTGATTGCTTCAGCCTGTTTCCCAGCAGGTTCCCCTGAGCCCTAGGGACACCTGGAGGGAGCCCAGAGGAGGCAGAGAAAGTGCTGCCTTGGGCTGGTCCTCTGCTGCTGAGCTGGGCTGGGCTCCTGGGCTGGAGGGAGCTCCTGGCAAGCAGGCAGCATTTCAGAGAGACAGCTCTGCCCAGGAGCAGCTCCTCTGCAAAGCGCAGCAGGGCTGAGGGCACTGCCTGCAGGCACCGAGGGGAGAGGAGTGAGGCAGAGAGAGAGGTTAAAGGCAGTCTGGGGTCGGAGGAGAGCGGAGAGCTGACTTGGAGATAAATCTTCACAGCCCTTCACAGGTTAAGTCTCTGGCTGCAGGGCAATTCCTGGAATGACCTCCTAAAGCTGGCACATGCCACAGCCTATGGGATCTGTCAGGAGGACTCTCACAGTTTGTGCAGTGTAGAGAAAAAGGACGCACTTTGGAGCAGAGGTTCCCTGCTGCACCCTCAGAGGGACAGGGCATGTCAGCTGCCTTCACCTGGGGATGGCTGCGGAGTGTGAAGCTGGGTGTGCAGCCAGGGCTGCCCAGGGCTGTCCTGCTGAGCAGGGTCCCTGCACCCCAGGGGGCTGTGTGCTGGGGCAGGGGACTCTGCCGCTGGTCAGGGTAAGTACTCAGCCTGCCTGGGGAGCTCCAACAGCAGACAGGGGAGAAGCTGTGGGTGGAAGAAGCAACTCGCAGCAGGGCAGGGTCCTTCTGCTGACAAGAGGGTGCTGTGTGGGTCAGGGCTGCTCACCGCTCCAGATCAGCCCCGGGGCATTTCCTGAGGGCACTTTTCAAGGGCAAGGTCAAAGCAGGGATTGCTATAAAAATAAGGACCTTTCCTGAGTTTGTGTTTTCTGTTTCCTACTCTTGGGGAATTTTCAGGACAAATGGAAAAGGAGCTGTCATGGTTGAACAGCTCACTGAGACTCCTGAGCTGTAACTCTGAGGGATCAGTAAGTCTGACAGGAGCCTCCTGAAGTAGAGCACAGGGACTGAGAACAACTGCCTGGCTATATTGATGTCTGGGAGGTGGCATGCACAGCTGGGTAAGGGTAACTCTTTCCTGAGACTTCAGCTGCCTCTGCCTTTGCCTCTCTGAGCCAGTCAATCACTGCATTTTTCCTTGATTCTCCACTAGTCTGTGTTATTGCTATTGTTATCTTGTTCTTGCTGTCTGTTTCTCTGGGGTGGGAGTTTCAGCTGCAGAGTCACACACTGGTCTTGTGGGTCCTCCCATGCAGCTGTGTCCTTGGGAACAAGCTTACAGGTGTCCAAGCTCTCCTCCAAGCTGTGGGCAATGCAGCCTGTGTCATTCCCTAGGAAATGAGCTGACTCCCCCTTCCTGAGATACCATCATCAGGGCACTTGGCTATTTTCTTGGGGTGACCCTCCAAGCTCTGAGCTGCCCTCCAGGACGCAGGTCTGTCCAATAGCGTCTTGGTATTTCTGAATGTCCCATGGAAAAACACAGAGACACCATGAGTGAGGAAATGCTGCTGGGTTTGTGAAATGAACCATGTGTGTCCTTGGCAAGAGGTGGGGTGCAGAGACCTTGAGAAAGGGGGAGACACTTGGTGTTGGACAGTGGGTCTCTCTGCTTTCAGGAGTGCCTGGAGTCTTTTCAGGTTAACACGGGGGTGTGATTACCCTCCATCTCAGAAAGGTGAGAGCCTAGGGTAGCTGGCAAGAAGACAGAGTGACAGAACAGCTCCCCTTGCTCTGCACTAAGCCACAGGCAATCCTCTTGCCTCACAGGACACACTTTGTTTTCTCCGAGTGAAGCAGAAGTGATGAGGGTTTCTGAAATCCAAGAAAAACTCCAGTTGGAATACTGGAGAGCTCTAACCTCCCCAACTCTCACTCAAACACTGTTTTGATTGTGGTTTCTTAGCCCTGGGAGTGCAGATCCTGACAAGCACTTTTACATTAAGAGTAGTTTCATCTGACCAATTCAAACACCAGGACTGACCCCCTGATGGACACCATTCCCAGAATGCTACTGAGCATTGCTCAGTACTACAGAGCAGAGCTGCTGCAGAGCAGGGCTGACTCCTTGGCAGCCAGTAGGCAGAGGTCCTGCTCCTCACGACACACGCAGTCAGCACCAACCAGAGCTCCAACCACAGAGCTGAACAGAGATCTCGTTGAAATGGAAAAAATGGGGTGAACAAGTAGTATGAGAAATGGCTTTGATTTTGGTCAGAGAATAATGCCCTAACTTGTCACTGCCCTTGTCTCCTTGTTCTGTGCTCCACACCCAGAGGCAGCAGATGTCCAACAGCAGCTCCATCACTGAGTTCCTCCTCTTGGCATTCGCAGATATGTGGGAGCTGCAGCTCTTGCACTTCTGGCTCTTCCTGGGCATCTACCTGGCTGCCCTCCTGGCCAACGGCCTCATCATCACCACCGTAGCCTGTGACCACCACCTGCACACCCCCATATACTTCTTCCTCCTCAACCTCTCCTTCCTCGACCTGGGCTCCATCTCCACCACTGTCCCCAAAGCCATGGCCAACTCCCTCTGGCACACCAGGGCCATCTCCTACCCAGGATGTGCTGCACAGGTCTTTCTGTTTGTCTTTTTGATCTCAGCAGAGTATTTTCTTCTCACTGTCATGGCCTATGACCGCTACGTTGCCATCTGCAAACCCCTGCACTACGGGACCCTCCTGGGCAGCAGAGCTTGTGTCCACATGGCAGCAGCTGCCTGGGGCAGTGGGTTTCTCAGTGCTGTGCTGCACACTGCCAATACATTTTCACTACCCCTCTGCCAAGGCAATGCTGTGGACCAGTTCTTCTGTGAAATCCCCCAGATCCTCAAGCTAGCCTGCTCAGATGCCTACCTCAGGGAAGTTGGGGTACTTGTAGTTGCTGTCTGTTTAGCTGTTGGGTGTTTTACTTTCATTGTGCTGTCCTATGGGCAGATCTTCAGGGCTGTGCTGAGGATCCCCTCTGAGCAGGGACGGCACAAAGCCTTTTCCACCTGCCTCCCTCACCTCGCCGTGGTCTCCTTGTTTGTAAGCACTGCCACGTTTGCCTACCTGAAGACCCCCTCCATCTCCTCCCCATCCCTGGACCTCCTGGTGGCAGTTCTGTACTCGGTGGTGCCTCCAGCCTTGAACCCCCTCATCTACAGCATGAGAAACCGTGAGATCAAGGATGCCCTGAGAAAACTAATCATTGGGTGCTTTTCAGAAGGAATAACCTTCCTGTTACCTTTTGCATAAGACTCATATCTGTTTACAGGCCCAGCCTGTCTTCTGGTGGTTTTTTAATGGTGATTTTATGTTGCTCTTTTTCCTTTGTTTTACTTATCTGAATGCTTTCTGCAAAGAAATGTTTCTTCCTCTGGTTCCTAATTCACAGTCTATCCAGATTTTGTGTGCCCCGCAGGCTGGGCAAATTAGGAGCCTATACCCTCGGTGTGTTTAAGCAAAATAAAGGGCCCTGCAGTGACTTGTTTTTCTGAGATCCTTCCTCCAAGACCTTCTCTGCAGCTGCAGGGAGCAGTGCCTGTGTGCAGAGGGGAAGAAGAAAAGAGTCCTGGCACAGCAGCAGTGCCAGGGAGCACCAGCGCTTGGTCTTTCCTGAGCTGCTCTCTTCCCACTGCCATGCTCTCCTTCTGAACCCTTTGGTTGGTGTAAAGCCTGAGTGCTCTTCAAGCATGGTTACAGTCCTGCTGTGTGGCAGGCCTGTGACCGCAGGCAAGGACAGGCAGTGGGCACTTGTGTGATAGAGCTGGCCTGCATTGCTCCATTTCCATCAGACAAGGGGATCTCCCCATGCCTTGTGCCACAGATGCCCCCCACCTCTGGGGCTCAGCCCTCTCCACCCCCGAGGAGCTGCTATGCCCTTCAGAGGGTCTGGTGCTGTGGGGTGAGTGCCCAAAGCTCTGCAGCACCCTGTGGTGGGCACTGGTGTGGGGTCATGCAAGACTGGGCTGTGCTGGGGAGAGGGCAGGGGAGGTGAGGGGCAGTGGGAAGAGTTTAGGGAGAGCTGTGGGCTGGAAAGTGCCCAGGACAGAAAAATATCATTGTATAGCTTGTGTTGTGTGACCATGCAGGGCAAGGACTCACACCAGGGGGTTGTGGTTCAGATGCAGGGCTTATGGAAAGAATGGAAGACATGCAGGTGCAGGAGAGAGAAGGAGGCCAGTCTGTGCCCTTGTTGGTGTGGTCAGACAGGGAAGGTGGCTCAGGGTCTTTGTCCCTCCCAGTGTCTCTCCTTGGCCATTTCCAGCACTTGCTAGTCACCCCCACTTGACAGGTGAGTTTTGCTGTGAGGCCATCTCCATCTTCCTGCTGGGCCAAGGGCTGGTGTGGGGGAACAGACAGCCCTGCCCAGCCTCTCTCCTTCAGCAGACCCTGGAGTAGAGCTATCTGCAAAGCCCCATGTGGGACAAGGCTGCAGCAGGGCAGGGGTCGGGACAGGTACAAAGCACGAATTTCTGTTGCCTTTGTTGTGGAGGTATGTGCATAGGAAAAGAAAAGCTCACCTGGAGATGCTGGTTGCAAGGGAATTCAGAAGCAAACAGAAGAGCTTTGGTCACTTCTGAGAGACCAAGGCTGAACAAGGAAAATGCAGGGCTGCTGCAGAATGGGCAAGGTGATTTAATAACAGCAAACACAGCTGGGGCTGAAGGAATGAATGCCTGCTGTGCCTGAGTCTTTCCTGAAATGGTCTCCAGGTCCTGTGCTCAGGGAAAGGCTTCAAGGAAGATGAGAGCATGCACTGGCATGAAAGTCAGGAAATCCTTCAAGGACTGATGCCAGTTTCTGCCCCTGCAGGGGACTAACCCTGGCAACAACACAGGCGGGGGGCTGCCTGGCTGGAAGGAGGCCTTTTGGAAAGTTCTTGGTGGACAGTGAATTGGACAGGACGCAGCCGTGTGCCTTGGAAGCAAGGGAGGACAGGAGCACCCTGGGCTATATGACCAGGAGCACGGCCAGGTGGTTGGGGGAAGAGGTTCCACAGAACACTGTGACCAGATTTCAGATCCCAGTACAGCAAAGATGTTAGCAAGCTGGAGCCATTTAGCAAAGGGCCCCCCCTAATGGTCTGAGGCAGGAAGACTCTACCTGTGAGGAGAGGCTGAGGGAACTGGGCTTGTCCAGCCTGGAGAAAGGAAGATCTTGGGTGAAATATGCAGCAGAATTGCAGTGTTCCCAGGAAGACAGAGTCAGGCTCGTGTCCATGGCAGAAGACACAAGGACAAGAGTCAATGGGCTGAAACAAGGGAGTTAGTGCACATATACAGAAATACATTTCCAACATGAGGATAGCCAAATGCCAATCCTTGCTTAACCACAGCTTTGTGTTTAAAACAACATCCAGTAAGTACAAGAGGGCATCAGTATGCCTTGGGAGATCCCAGGGTCCGAGTGTGGTGGGGAAATGGGGACGTAGCTAATGTCTGCCGGGAAACCAGCACAGGCATAGGACAGTGTAGGACAGCCTGCAATGGGGATGACTGAGAGCATTGCAGCAGGTGAGATCACCACCAGCCAACACAACTGAGATCCTTATCCTCTCCACCCTGGCTGCTGTCTCTTCCACTGAGGCCCATGAGAAGACACCAGGTCCTTACAGCCCCAGGGCATTGTTGCCTCCTCACCCACCCTCTGTCTAGCCTGTCCTGCACTTGGCATTGCACACCCCCACATCCCACTGCTCCCCAGAGGAGCAACAAGTATCCCGTGAGGTAATGGGACCCCTTTCCCAGAGGATGGGGGTCAGGGCTTTGCTGTCCTGCTTGGTGAAATGCATCAAGTGTTTTCACAGCCACATTCCACGCATGATTTTCCACCTCTAAACAGTGCATCTGATTTCCTCCTTCACCAGCCCCCAGGGACGGTCCCTTTTCTGGTCATTCCCTCCATGGCCTTTTCAGGGATGGCCCTCACTGGAGCCCACTAACACGCTCAGAAACTTGGAGGCTTGCTGCTGACTTTGAAGTCTCTAGGGGCTTTTTCAGTCTTTCAGGATCTACAGTTCAGGAAGTCAGCACCAGAGGGCTCATTAACATGCAAAACACCCTAACAAGTCCAGTCGCTGTGCATCATTTTCCTTTAAGTCTTCAATTCTGATGTGGTTAATTAGAGCAGTTTCAGCAGTTAATTAGAGCAGTAATCAACATGGAATGATATGAACACCTAACAGCACCAAAAAGAAAGGGTTTCTTTTTCTCCACGTTCTTTTTCTTCTTATACATGAATTGATGTCAGCAATCTCTAACTGATATTGATCCTGTGCATCTCCTAATGCAGTCTGGATAGATGTGAAAATCCAGAGCCTTCATGTCCACAGCCTATGGTCAGTCTTCATCCCTACCCCCAACCTACCATGTCTCTCATCAGCCACCTGGGACTTGGAGCAGCCCTGTTCCAATCTGGGCACTCTCCACTGAAAACTGTAGCTGCATGTTTCAGCCTGTTGGCACCAATTCCCACCTGTTTTTCTTGGAGATTGAGAGGCACATAGACACAGAAGGGTGTTTCTTAATTGCCAACAAGCAAAAACAAAGGAAGGCATAGTTCAGTAAAAAATAAAAGACAGTCCTCAGCTAGGTATTAACTCCACATTACATCCACTGAAACCTGCTTCCTACAGTGGATAACCTTAGGCCAAGAAAAAACATGTGTTGTGTTCAGTCAGAGATCCCATGATCTCCCAAAATGTTCCCTGTCCTGTATTTTGTTTGTTTATTTGTCCATACTCACTCTTTTGCAGACAGTGTGTCACACACTGAAGTCGCAAGCTCCCTCGACTCACAGAGGGATGCAAAGAGACAAAGGGAGGGAAATGCTCCCTTCTGAATAGCCAAATCTGCACTAACCCCAACATATCTGAGTTGCAGGCACATCTTCAAGCAGACTCTGCATCATCTAGACACACTTGGTTTTCATTCGCTGCTTGGAAAATTTCTACAGATGACTCCCTTGTAGGTGAAGGCAGGGATGACAGCGATCACCTCTAACAATAGACACCTTGGGTGCAATTGCCCAGGCTTCCCTTGCTAGTCAAGGGAGAGAAATCACTTGTCTCAGCCAAGAGGCTTTGATGCACCCTGCCTGTCCACCAGCTCATGCTCCAATAGTTCTGCCATCGGTGTGCATCACAATTGTATGTCCCACATGAGGTCTTCAGCTACCTCAGGGTATCCTGGAGGCAGTGGCCACCCCCGTGTGGGCAACTGAATCAACCCATGAGTGGAGATGATAGATATACGTTGAAATATATGCAGAAAAGAGCTCTGTGTAATCAGTGTGTAAGAAGTCTCAATTTCCAGAGTTTTGAGGGTTTTCTATAAATCCTTATGATTGCTTTCTCTATTGGCCATTGACATGGAACAGCAAGCTGCTTCCCCTTTCTCTCCCTCTACGTAAATCTAGATTTATACAGTCATTTCTAAAATGCATTTCCTGTGAACACGTTGAATGGCAAAACTGTTCTCAGGACAAGTTTATATTAAAGCGTTTGACATCTGCATTTCATATCTAAACAGAGCTGAGAGCAATGGAGGTTGGAGAGGTTGGACAGAGCCCACTATTATTTCTTTGCTATCAAGCAATGTCCAAAACTGGTAGCACTTCCCACCTATCATCCCTTTTTTGAGGTGGCCAAATCTTTATGGGCTATACAATGGCATAACATCGTGGCCCTCCAAGTGCCAGACCCTAACTGATACACCACAGAGGGCCAGAGCACAGCTGATGAAAGGAAATGCCATTCCTATCTTGACAACCTGATAAACCTCTCCAATGCAATGGCTGCCTTGGTAGTTGAGTAAGGCTTTTGACACTGTCTCCCATAAAATCCTCGTCGAGAAGCTGCTGAAGCACAGGCTGGATGAGCAGACAGTGAGGTGGATTGAAAACTGGCTGAATGTCCGGCCCACACAATGGTGGTCAGTGGCACGAGGTCTCCCTGGAGGCAGGTCACCAGTGGTGCACTGCAGGGGTCAATACTGGGTCCAGTCCTGTCCCTTCAAACCTCAACTCTGCTGTAGTTTTGTGATCCTATGATACCCTTTCAGGAAAATCAGTGCTGCCGGGCACCTCTCTGAAGTGTCAGCACCCATGAATCAGCAGGCATTCTCCATCTCCTAGGCATGCACACAACATGGAAAAATCCCTTTCATCCCTAACTTGCAGAGGAGGGGTCTTCCTTCCTGACATCTTCCCAGGGCACACCTCCTCCTCTTCCCCATCCACAGACATCCACTGCTTTCCATTTCTGGCCTCAGATAGAGTTTCAGGATTTGCTAAAGCCATCAGCCACCTCCTTGTTTCTCACTGATATCCCTCGATCTTCTCTCTGAGCCCTGCACATGGCCAATCACTGCTGCTCAGAGCCACTCACTCTTCAGACAAGGCCTTGAGATTCTTACGTATTTCTGGTGCTTATTAACTCTCTTCCTGACTCCCTCCAGAGCTCATGGCAAACATAGTTGTCTACAACGGGGCCTTTATGACCATCTTTTATGAAATCATTGTCTTTTTAAGATCTTCTCTGCAGAAAGAGTAGCCACAGAAAAGCACCTGAATACAGAAAAACAGAGGCTGAATGAAGTGCCAGGAAGAACCAAACGAGCAACACCCAAGGCTGTGGTTTCCTGGCAAGGAGTCTTTCCTGTTTGTCACCTTTTCTCATGAAAGGAACAGGGAAACTGTCCATCCCATGGAGCTCTGCAGAAGGAAGATGGAGCTGTACGTTGTGTGAGGGGATACAAGCAGGATCAGCAGGTAGAAAAGACTTTGGTAGGGAAGGCTTTACGAGGGAGCACCCTGACTTCACCCAGATAAAATAGAGACCAAGTAGTGTGCTGACATGATGGTTAGAAGTGTCCTGGGATAAAAGAGTGTTGATGACAGAATGTGGGAGAAGTTTGGTTTGCAGAGATCTGAGGTAGTACTATCTGGGTCTGAGCAGTCTGAGGTTTGGAGCTGAGGAGAAACAAAGAAGCTCTCCAGGACCTTTTTGAATTAGTGGAACTATCACTACTAGCAGTAACAGGACAGCGCTGAAAGGGAACTCCTTAGTATTCTCGATGATGAACTAGAGCTTTTTAATTTGTTTGTTACTTGACAAAATAGCTATGAGTTCTCAGCGATGAGCCTCTGGTATGCAATTCTGAGAACAAGTGTTCATGATGGCACCTCCTGGCAGCTGCTTCATGGCCCCTGTCAGCGCCCTGTCCCTGTGCTGGCCCAGCCCCACTGCCCATACACGGTCCCACAGCCCCACTCTGCAGGCACAGCACAGGAAAGGGGAGAGTCGGGGCAGGGAAAGTTCCCCTATTTGTGATCCCAGTGGTGGCCTTAAGATCATAGTTCCGCCATGACCCTCCTACTCTTGCAGCTGCCCCAGCACCTGACCCCTGCCCTGCCCCAGCCTTGTCCCAGGTGGGGCTTTGCAGACAGCTCTGCTCCAGGGTCTGCCAGGGTCTGGGGAAGGAGCGAGGCTGGGCAGGACTGTCCATTCCCCCAAACCAGCCTTTGGCCCAGCAGGAAGGTGGAGGTGGCCTCACAGCAAAACTCACCCACAAACCTGGGATGACCAGCAAGTGCTGGAAATGGACAAAAATTGGGATGATGAAGACCCCGAGCCACCTTCCCCATCTGTCCACACCACCAAGGGCACAGACCGGCCTCCTTCTCTCTCCTGCACCTGCATGTCTTCCATGCTTTCCACAAGCCCTGCATCTGCACCACAACCCCCTGGTGTGAGTCCTTGCCCTGCGTGGTCACACACTACAAGCTACACACTGATATTTTTCTCTCCTGGGCGCTTTCCAGCCCAGCACAGCTCCCCCTAAATTCTTCCCACTGTTATGGATGCACAACTAACCAAATCCTATAGGTGTTAAATGTCAGATTTATTCTTCAGCAAAAGTCAGTTAGAAGTCCGGTAACATTTTATAAAACCACAGGCTCAATGATGTAAAGAGAATTAATACTACATGGCCGACCTAAGAATCCCCAAGATTTAAAGTGATGGCTCAAAATGCGCATATCACTCACCTCAAAGCTGACGGCTCTCTCCCTCGAGGAGTTATCTTGGGCGGTGCCCGAGAATGCAGGATGTTTTTCTGAGTACAATGGCCTTACTGTTTCTTTGCCCGATTATTTGCTGATCTGTGGTGGATGGGGGTTCTGTATGTTGCAGAATGTGTGACAAATTGCTTTTGGACGGCCTTGCAGTTTCTGGAGAAGATAAGGACTTTAGCCCTCTTAGGTAACTTAGCTTAGGAGTATCCATACGGATTACGTTAAAATGCAAGCATAGATAATAGAAGCACTAACGAGCATTCTTTAGGATAAGATGTATCAAACATGCAGAAGATCACACTGTGCAGAATCATCCGAGAAGGGTCAAGTAGCGGACAAGTGAGGAAGACTATGGAAGACCACCAGAGGACTCCTGAAGACCACCAGAGACCTTCAACGTGCCTGCATAATGGATATTTGCATATGCTAATAGTTTCCCGGAAAACTAATGAATATGTATAACATTTCTCAGAAATCTAGTGAATATGTATGTAGAACATGTACTCAGCCTGCACAATTAGGCCTGACGGTGTGCACGATAGGTAGAGCAACGCCCCGTGCACCCAGTGCTGCAATAAAGAGTGCCTGCTTTCTAAAACTCCAAAATCGAGTCTTAGAGAGTTTCTTTGACCGGCTTTTTCGGTATCACACTCACCTAAAAGCTGAGGGCTCTCTCTCTCAAGGAGTTACCTCGGGTGGTGCCCTGACCCAAGGGGGAGTCCCCGACTGCAGACCCGCTGCTCCGAGGAGGACTGATTCCAACATGTCCTCTGGCGAGACCCCATTTATACCCTTGTCAAATCTGACCTGTGGTCATTTAATCCCTATTGGCCAGGAGGGTCACCTCAGCGTACCTGGCATGTCTTGATTGGCCAGTTCAAATTTCAACCTGCAGCCTCCAGGGTTTCCTTCCCCTTCTCCCTTCCTGGAGAAGTTTTGTTTCCTGCTGGCGGGATGGAGGGAGTAGGGGGGGAGTGTACTGCCACAATCCACCCCGTGACCAGTGTCATGATTCGACTGGTTTCCTTGAAGTGGTGGTACAGTCACCTCTTGCCTCCAAAGTTAAAAGGGGGTGCAGTTTGGTGAATTTGACGCTCTTTGTGGGCCATCGTTCCCTTCTGGTCTAGAATTAAAGTGGAATATCAAACACAGGAATATCCAGTGTATGGACAGTTTTAAGGGAGTACACTTAATCATTAGTACAGGCTTCACTACCAAGCGTTTGATACAACTTATTGCATTATAGATTACAGTAATCATAACTACAAGCATTATTAAAGATTAGAAAAAGCTGGTCGCCCACCCCGTGAAAGAAAAATCCGAACATATTAAAACTTTTCCCAACCAGTTGGTTCCTGGTACAGAAGCAATTGCCTCCGAGTCTCTTGCCGTATTCTCTCGTTGATTTAGTCTTGAAGCCACACTGACATATTTGGAGTGAACACAGCAGTTGTCCATCAACATGTTCAAAACTTTACATATACCCTTCTCTTTCTTTGGCATCTAATCCAATACAGCCCAACTTTTGATAGTCATTTTACCGATATGTTATAACTGATAGTTTAAGAGTCCCCAAATTGTCAGATGTAACATTGGCTGAGGTTGATAGTTGCAAACTCAGTTCTAGAATGCTCTATTGATGTTCCTTGAGTACCATACACAGTTGCCCCCATAGAATTTCAGGGCACAGTGTAGTACCATTCCAACTCCACCCCGTGATCCCGTGGGTTAGTTGGAGGATATAGTCACATCTGGTGTTTCATACTGAACTAGCATTTACTGCACCTGGTGACCAACTATAAACAACATGAGTATAACCTGCTTCCCCATCCAATCTCAACCTCCAACTCTAATTGTTACATTGCTCTCATGCGAGGTCAAGGACTCACGATATATTGATGTCTGTCATTTTTGCCACAACATTATCATCCAGACGTTCGCCATCCACGCCTGTCACCGTCATCACTGCCAGTAGAAGCACTAGAAGAGCTTGCTTCTTCATTGTCCTGTAAGAAAGCACAAACTAGGCCTTGGTCTTAAACCGGGTCACAGGGTTAGAAGTCCAGGATTATCCACCGGGCACTGATGCTCCCATCTAAGGCTTCCCAGGCATACAAGCCTCTGGGTTTTGCTAAGGTCATAGGAACAATACCAATGGAGGGCAGCTTGCTCTACCTGTGCCTTTTTGTCCCCACCAACCAGGATATCATCTCTATATTGATATATGTGGACACCTGATGGTAATTCCACAGCATCAAGAAGCTTGGCTAAAACATCGTGAGCAATAGTGGGGGAATGCCTATATCTCTGGGGAAGTCGATTCAAAGTATATTGGGTCCCTTCCCAAGTGAAGGCAAACTGCGGTTTGTCCTCTTCCCTTAGGGGAACCATAAAAAACATATCCTTGACATCTAAAGCAGCCATCCATGGGTGGGCTGCAGCCTGTATTGCTGTTATCGCTGAGGTAATACCTGGGACAGCAGAAGTTAATAGTGGGGTGAAGTTAACGATGAGATTTCAATCTCAAATAACCAATTGTTAGTCGCCACCTTCCATCTGATTTACCGACTGGCCAAACAGAAGAATTATAAGGGGAATGTGTGCGACTGATGATCTCTCTTTTCTCCAGATCATTAATTACTTCCAAAATGCCCCATTTGGCTGCAGCTGGAAGTGGGTATTGAGGGACACTGGTTACTTTAGATTGCAGTAGTGCAGGAGCAACCTGCAAGGTTCTCACATGAATAGCCTCTTCCTCCCTGCCCCCAAAGCTCCACACTCTACCATTGGGTAGGTCCCATTTTCTGCCTGCCAGCACACCAAATCCCAGTATATTTCCCTCATAGGGGCATAAAGCCACTTCCACAGCTGTCATTCTCTTTTCCCCTGGTAACCAAAGTTGAGTTCCAGCTATGGGGCATTTTTCTGTTGCTCCTGTTACTCCTCTAATGTTTATAGCCTTTCTTGATGGCCTAATTCCTCATTAGCTTGTCGTTTGTTTAAAACACTAATTTGGGCTCCTGTATCGATTAAGAATTCCAAACTTATCCATTTGGGGCCCACAGGAATGTGTATATAAGGCTCTTTATCAGCAGACCATTGGCAAGTGTTCACCATGCGGATTGGCCAGTCTGAACCCCAAACCGCAGCTCCTAGTTTTTTAGCCCTTCCAGTTCCTCTTGCAGTGATGTGAAAGGGTTCTGTTTCTCTTCCTGAGGGGGTGGGGTTGCTGACACTTCCCTTTGGTCTCCAGCTTTCCCCTCCAACAATTCCACCAACTTCCGGATGTCGTCAGTGGACTGCCCATCCAGCATGGCTCGGGGTGCCCCCAGTGCCAGTGCCTTCCGCCAGAGATCGTTCCTTCTGGGATTGTCGAGACCGCTCGGGGCGGGATTTACAACCGGCTGGGCGGACCTTCCTGCTGCCCTCCCTTAACTCCGACAGTCCCTTTACCCGGATAGTAACAGATTCTCCTCTCTCCTTGGGGTCCACCCCCCCAGCCCAGTAGGCTACTCGGGACATTATCGACTGGTCGCCTGCTGGTCCAGCACTCAGAAACACTCCCGGTCCCCAGTAAGCTCTCGCTTCATCATCACTCAACAGTATCCGATCCTCCCCCTGTTAAAGAAACTCCACAAATACTCAGTTTCAGTTTCACCTGGCTTGCGCGAAAACTTAGCTTGCAACTCGCCGAGTTTGGGTCCCGACTGAGGGGCCGTGCAAACAGCGCTCTGGGGGCTCTCACCGTGCGGACCCGCGTGCCCTTCTGTTTCAATAAGGGGCCACACATCCCTTTCCTCCAATTCCACCTTCAGACAATCTATTTCCCCTTGCCTTTTATCAGAATCACTCTTTCGGTTCTGTGCTTGAATCAAGCAGGCGCCCAGGAGGGCCCACACGCTGCCTTTCCTGTCTCGCGGACTATGTCCACGGCACAGTTCTACTCTCTCCATGACCGCTGCCGGGTCGGACCACTTCTCCTTCACCCAGCCAGACCTGGGGGAGAAGGGCTGCAGCCGTGCCTCCGTAATAACTCCTCCATTAACACCATCCTGCCAACTGCCAATTTAAAATGTTACAGATGCACGACTAACCAAATCCAACAGGTGTTAAAACTCAGATTTATTCTTCAGCAAAAGTTAGTTAGAAGTCCGGTAACATTTTATAAAACCACAGGCTCAATGACATAAAGAGAATTAATACTACACGGCCGACTTAAGAATCCCCAAGGTTTAAAGTGATCGCTCAAAATGCGCATATCACTCACCTCAAAGCTGAGGGCTGTCTCTCTTGAGGAGTTACCTCAGGCGGTGCCCCAGCCCAAGGGGGAGTCCCTGACTGCAGACCCGCTGCTCCGAGGAGGACTGCCAATGTGTCCTCTGGCGGGACCCCGTTTATACCCCTGTCGAATCTGACCTGTGGTCATTTAATCCCATTGTGCAGGAGGGTCACCTTGGTGTACCTGGCGCATCTCGATTGGCCACTTCAAATTTCAACCTGCAGCCTCCAGGGTTTCCTTCCCCTTCTCCCTTCCTGGAGAAGTTTTGTTTCCTGCTGGCAGGATGGGGGTGTGGGGGGGAATGTACTGCCACACAGTCCCCAGCTTCACAATCTGCAGCTCTCCCCGAAAGAAGTAAGCTGTCATGGCCTTTCCTTCTGGTGGTGCAACAGGGAATCCCTGCTCTGAAACTCATCCTTCTTCTGCACACCAACCATGGGCTATGCCAGCTTTAGGAGATCCCTCCAGGAAGTCATGTGCATTGCCCTGCACCCAGAGACTTACGGTGTTCAGGGCTGTTGTCGTGTAAAAGGGTAATGTGGCAGAAAATAAACCCCCTTGCGTTCCAGCTTATCCTCAGATGTCAGAGGGGCTGGGGGTGGCTAGATTTAGAGTCTGAGTGATATCCAATTTGGCGCTATTAGTCTGGTCACGTTCAACTTGTTGAGCTCTCACGATTACGGATTCACTAATAGCACACTGCACTTTCCGCTTAGTCGCGCTCTATGGACTCACACGGCCAGACTGAGAGAGTTGGCGGGGCCCAGTGAGAAACTTCTTTGGCTAGCTTAATGAATAGTGCAGTTCATTAAAGCAACAGATTTACAGGTTCGTGTGGATTGCCAGTGATAAATGCACTGTCTGCAAAAGGACGCCCAAACTTTAAAGACAGTGCATGAAATCAAAAAGAAAAGCGATTCGAGAGAGAGAGAGAGATTACTAAGTAATCCGTATCTCACCCAAAGGCATCCCTATGGGGGGAAGGGAGACTCAGCCCATCGACTGATCCCAGGAGTCAGAGGTAGTCCGCGATGGTATCTTCCCTGACTTGTCTTTGATGTTGCCTTCCCTAACATTCCCCCTTCCTTAGGCCATTCTTATACAATTTTTACTTCAAGGTGGAGCTTGAGTGACTCTAGTCATGCATACCTTTATTGTGATTGGTATAAAATTCTCTCACTTCACTTTTAAAGGTATTCAAGATTAACAAAAATTCAGAGCGCAGGCTCAGGGATGAGGTAGTTGCACCTTGGAAGCGGGTAGCCTTTGGGATGGAGGTGTGTTTTGGTATTGTAATGACATTAGAATGAGCAAAGTTCGCACAAAGGACAGCATCCTGTCAAAACATGACAGACTGTTGGCCCAGGGTGGCAAATATGCAGTTTATCAGTACCATAGTACTATGAAATTCCCATTTCTGCGGTGATTCACAGAGCCTGTCCACGGAGTCTTCACCCCATTCCACCCTCCATGTCAGTTTGCAGGTAATGTTGGCTAGGGAACCACTGTGGAATGGATTCCTTGCATGCCAGTCGCATTCCACCCTGAAAGCTTCTTTGATGTTATATCTTTCCTTAATGTGTGAACAATGCCGTACCTTTAATACAGGTTTAGTTTCTAAGTCACCTCCAGTAGTTATTCCACACATAGGAAGAGCTCAGCCTTTCTCCTTCTCTTCTCCATCAGCTGTTTTTACTAGGCTTCCACTGAGAATAATGGCATTTACCTCAGGTACATCCCTCCATTGCCTAACCTGATTCAGGGCAGCTGCTCAATACCATGGCCAAATCCAGGCCTATAGTAGTACATGAGATGGCAGGGCTCTCCAGCACAACCGCATTTGTCTGGCAGGGACAGCACAGGACCAACGGGAAAGGCATCGCCACTCAGAGCAGGTGTGTGACAGACATCACCCAGGGCATCTCAGACACACTCAGTTTCTGTGGGCCAGTGACTGGTTGCCACCACTGTGTTGGGACAAGGTCTGTCCCATTTCCATCCATTAGATACAGGCAGAGCATGAATATGAAGCACGTTCCACCAGGGTCTGCAGTTGTGTGTCTCTGCTCCTGAACTCGGCTGGTTCTTCTCTCTCCTGTCCTTTACACATCCCATTGATGGTACATCAAGGAACAGGCCAATGGTTAGCACAGTGGTGCTGGATCACAGGATGTCCATACCCAAGGACCTTTTCAGGAAGAACAGGAGGGGGATGCCCTCTCCGTGAAGGATCTGCTCAAGTGCATGGAGCTCCTCACTGGGATAGGCAACAGGTTGGATGAGCTCTTGTGAGCGAAGGTCACAGGAGAGGCCAGTGACGGAGACATCATGGTGGGAGATAAAGAACCTGCAATCAGGGTGAGGAAGTGGACAGAGTCTTACTTACGCAGCCCAAGCATGTCTTTGAATTAATGACCTCAGGTCTTACCAGTGACTGACTTTCACCAGTAATATGCACCACACTGAGGAGAGTAGATACCGCATCAGAGGGAGCACTGCCATCCCAAGGGGCCAAGAAGGCCAAACCTAAAATCATGCCCTGGGGTGGACGAAGCCCCTGCAGTGACAGAAGGCACTGCCTGGCGGGGTGCCAGCTCTTCAGAAAAGGCTCTGCTCTGCCATCTTAGCTGAAACAAAAGAGCTGACACCCTCCATAGTTGTCACCTTGCATGGAGTTTTGAGGGGACTGCTTTTTTCCTCATTATTAATTTTTTTGCTATAGACCAATGCCTTTTGAATGAGAAGTGTGAGATCTCCATACGTGTGTGTGCACGTGTAGTGTGGACAGTGTGTTGGGACTTGCAGGAGTGGGGGTGTGCGTGTTCGCACCGTGGTGTATATGCGTGGACTTCATTCCTTCTGCCCCCATGAGCAATTCTGGGATCGCACATGGGGTTTGTATAATCCCTGCAGACAGATCCATCACCAGGAAAAGGTCAGTCTGGCTGGAAACAGCCCCAGTGTTCTTGAGTTTGTGTTTCGAGGTGGACTTTGGCTGCTAGGATCCTCTCAGCCCCTTTGCTAACAGCTCCACTGCTACAGCCGCTGCTCCCAGCACCTTCCCTTCTCATGCGGTACCAGCACCGAGTGCTAGGGAGTAAAAAGAAAAGTATCTGATGGTATGGACAAGGAGGAGGCAGAGAAATCCTGCAGGCTTAGCTGAGGCCACCTGTGATGGGATCTGCTTGTGATGAAGCTTCAAGGTGTCTGTGAAGTGAGAGGCTTCTTGTGCCCAACAAAGTATTCAGTTTTATGAGATCAACAAATCAACTGTACAGGGCTCTCCTGTACAGTGTCTGCAGGGAGCAGTAACGGAGGCGCACATGCTAGTGGCACCCTGACTCTGGAAAGCCCGCATGGCTTCTCTACATACACAGGCAGGCATGAACAGCAGACAAAAAATGGATGTCTTCTTCCTTAGGAAGCCAGCTTCCTAGAGCTAGTTTCCCCTCTACAGCTTAGGTCACAGCTTAAAGATGTGACAAAATTGTGCTGACCAGCCTCGGAGAGAGCTAGGGAGTTCATCTGTGGTCACAGTGTCCCCACACAGGGGAAACCTCCAAGGAACACTCCCTTCTCCCATCATTAGAGGGGCAGCATCTTGGTGGAAGAAAAGCTGTGGGCTGATTTTCAAGAGACATACCCAAAATAACAGAATGAACTGAAAGCAGGCTAAAACTAATCAACAGTGTCATCCTCCTCAGCTAAATGAGGAGCTAAAAAGGAGCTAAATGACCCACTGGACCTGCTAATTACCATTTGAATCTCCTTATGGAGTAGTTTCTGTTAGCTGGCAATCAGAAATTTCACTTTTCTCTCTCAGCACTAAATACCCAGGAAGCTTAGCGCGCTCCTCTTCAGAAGCAGATCTAGCCGCATCAGAGAAAAATGTCTCTCACGGCCCATCTCAAATTTAGTTCATTGCCCTTTGTCCATGTTCTTGAAGACCGTCTTCACTTTCTTCCGTAGAACAGAGTTCAAGCTCTCAGGGCCACCTCCGCCTTGAGGATAACATGGGACCCGGGGAGGTGGAGGTACAGAGAGGCCTTTTCTGTTGCTGCACAGTGAAGTTAAGCACAGGTTGAATAGGCTTCTTTTCTGCTTGCCTTTTTTGTTTGGTTTGGTTTTCCTTCCACAAGTTTGGCACTTGTCCTTTGAGCAGCTAAACCTCATGACTCAGTTTTTCTACTGTTTAAAGACCTATAGTTATGCTGGAAGTTGCTAGTCAGGCTAACGCCCATGCTTCTGACAGTCTTTCTCAAATCATTCATGGTGCCGTGGGCATCCAGGGAGGAGCAGTGGCAGCACCAGCGTCTCCACCTTCTCTCCTGAGGCTGCTTACTAACTGTCTTATAACCAGGTGAGAGTGACAGAGGGGTGTCCGGAGAACCATACCCAGGTGGTTTCCAGGGGAAGGAAGGAGCGAAAAAAGGTAAGCACTGCCTCCTGCAGCATCATGGACTGAGGAGCGTGTTCCTGCCTCTTGGCTCCTGACAACAGTAAGTCCCTTTTGGCATGCCCTGGAATACGGAGATAGTGTGGCAGCACAGACACTACCAGAAGCAGCTGCAGGCATCTATCCAGCTTGGCTGAGCTCACTGGAACGAGCTTCCTTCAGCTTTGAGAAATGCTGCCCGTGAGATAGTCACCATGTAAGAAGTACTCTGGCATTTTCCCGTGAGCAAAGCTAGCCTGAACTGTGCTCTACCTGTGATCTTGGGAAGCACTGACACATCCCAGAGTTAAAAAGAATAGGCTGTATGCTTGAGAACATTTTGAAACAAGCAGGAAATGCTGGTATGTGGATAATCTGCATGTAAGTAGTAGCTTTGAGTTAAAGCATTAATTTAAAATAAATGTGGGTAAGTCACAGGGTTTTTTTCAGAAAATAGAAGTATTTCATTTTTTCTGTACATGTATATGAATAAGTAGGTAGATTAGGAAACAATCATGGTGACTTTTGCCTCACGCAAACCCTGATGTAAATGTTGAATTGCTCCCTTAGGAGATGGATAAAACTCACAGGAAAAAGGCAGGAATACCTTGGGGAAAAAACACAAACTATTAGGACCATGTGTTTTTGTTGAATTCCAATTTTTCTTGTGAGAAAACTGCCCTGCAATTTTCACTTGGCTAATCTGAATGCTTTCATCACATGTTTTCTGACCCATTGTTCTCATCATTAAGACTTCTCAAAGGGTGTTATTGATAGCTGGAGAGACACAGCCAGCATCCTCATTCCTCTGCCAGGAAGAGGATATTGCTTCCCCATGTCAGACCGAGATTCTTAAACATCTTTCAGCTGAGTCACTTCTTCCTAAGAAGTGACCCCCTAGTGCAGTGCTGCTTGCTTGTAGCTCACATCCTTCAGGTGTGTCCAGCAAGAAGTCTTTATGCTCTGAGAAGGTGAGAAATGCAAAGGGAAGGCTCAGTTCCCCAGGCAGCAAGAGCATTGCTCTGCCTCTACGAGGGCTTGCAGGGGACTGGGAAGCATTGCAGGCTTGGGATCAGAGCGAACGGGCCCTCAGCTGGATTTGTAAGCTCTTCAGAAACCCAAGTGACAGAGCAGCAAGTTTAAGAATGCGGAATTATTCCGGACTCATTCAGAAGTTATAAAAGCCTGACCTGTTCATGAAAATGGGGTACCGTGGGGCCGTCACCCACTTTTGATCACTTTCTTCTCTATATGACTGAAAACTACATGAAGCTATTTGATTGCTTGCATAAAAATGTCTTTTAGCACCCTGAAAACTTGTGCTTTATGCAAAAACTGCTGCTGCTCTGTCTTGTTAAAATGTCCCATGCATGCCTCAGGGTCACTGGATTCACTGGCAGATAGCAGCTTGTTTTACTTCTGATGGGATTCACCCTTCACCATGTAAAAATTAATGCTTCGGATCTAAGATAGTCTCCAGATCTTTGTGCGTGGACACAGCATCAGGGGCTGAGCTCTTACATGTGAGAGAGGAGAGCTGGGACTGATCTCTCTCACTAAGGTCTAAGAATCAAGTCATGCCTTGCCTTGCTCTGCCTTCCCCTTTTTCCTCCCTTTCCTCCTTTGCACCCTATTTCTTCTTAATTGTCTTACACTAAAAGCAGCTCTTACAAGATCCGGACAAGGAATGTAAGCAAGACTGTTGCTGAAGTGGCTAGTATTTATCCCTTTTCTGCCTTTTTTCTCAACTGTCACCAGGTATTCTATTCTCTAAAAAAGAAAGTCAAGTTTCTTTTCTGCAGATGACAAACCCCAGTCATTCAGGGTCAAGGATTCTGTTCTCTCCTCGCTTTACAAACCTTCCTGCAGCAAGCAACCCATGTTAGGTTTGCAAACATTCATGCCGATCTTGGTCAAGCTCGCCTAACCCTGCAATCACATGTATGTGGATGTTTGTAGTCTTTCTCTAGGCTTGAAGTGTGTGTGGTGGTGGACAGGCCATCAGCATCCTCTAAGAGCCTGTTGTTTGGATTGCTCTGTACAGGGAAAATGTCCCAAAGAAAAGGCTTGGAGAATCACAGTGTTGGATCTGGATTCATTCTTCTGGGATTTTCTGACGACTCCAGCTTGCAGGGCCTGTGCTTCGCAGTATTCCTGGTCATCTACCTTGTGGTCCTCACAGGCAACAGCCTGATTGCTTTCATCACAGTGGTGGACTCAAGCCTGCACAGTCCCATGTATTTCTTCCTGAGGAACTTGTCCTTCCTGGAGGTCTGCTACACGTCAGTCACTCTGCCAAAAATGCTGGTGGGTTTCCTGATGGAAGATGGCCGGATCTCCTTCCTTGGCTGTGCTGCCCAGCTGTATTTCCTGGTTTTGCTGGGCAGCATCGAATGCCTTCTCCTGGCTGCCATGGCCTACGACCGCTACACAGCCATATGTCACCCCCTGCACTATACCCTCATCATGAGCAGGGGTCTCTGCATCAGACTGGTGGTGGGGTCGTGGATAGCTGTCGTTCCAGTGCAAGTCGGACAGACCTACCAGGTGTTCACTTTGCCCTTCTGTGCGTCCCATGACCTTCACCACTTTTTCTGTGATGTTCCCCCTCTGCTGGAACTGGCCTGTGCCGACACTTTCTGGCACCAAGTGATGCTGTACACCATCATCCTGGTATTTGCAATCCTTCCCTTCTCCTTAATAGTGATTTCTTACATTCAAATTATCAGGGCAATTCTGAAAATACCTTCAGCTCTGGGCAGGCACAAAACCTTTTCCACCTGCTCTTCACACCTCGGGGTGGTGACGCTCTTCTACGGCTCAGCCACAGTCACCTACTTAAAGCGACGGTCAAGGGATTCTGTAGATGCTGACAAATACCTTGCCCTGCTTTACACAGTTGTGACCCCCACGTTTAACCCTGTCATTTATAGCCTGAGGAATAAGGAAGTGAGAATTGCCTTGAAGAGACTCCTATGGACATAGTGATACTACAGAGTATGTGAAATAGCCCCAAATAGTACCAAATGTCCCACTGGGGTACGTGGTTGCCTGAGCAAAGGCATCCCATGTTTGCTCAAACAAAACTACATGTCCAGCCTGGCTTTCATCCTCCTCAAGAAGGGGAAAGGTGTCCTGAGGCATTCCTGTTAGGTCCTGCCCCACCATGATATCTTTGTACTCTAGAGCATCTTCAGTGCCCCTAAGTATTTTAATGCAAATAGCTACTTCAAGCTGTGTCTGACCTATATAATATTAAAGGGAAATAGTCAAAGCATGGTCTGTAGTCAATGAAGCCCAGAAGGCGACACAACCGAGGAAGAGATGACTACCTTCAGGTTTGAGAAATCACTTGCTAGACCCCATGGACTATCTACAGTGTCCCTGCGTGCAATCAGCTAAAGAAAGTTAAAAGACATGAAGGTCATCTTCCCCTGCTACGATGTCTTGCACTGAGTTGTGTAATGCTTGACTATCTTGACATAAAGAATAATAATAAAAAATCACCAGGGGGACAGTCCAGCACTGGAATAGGGTCCCAGAGAGCTGTGGAGTATCTGTTTGTCATGGTTTAACACCGACAAGCAACTAAGCACTACAGAGTTACTCACTCAGTCCCCAGCGGTGAGGTGGGGGAGAGAATTGGAAGAGGAAAAGTGAGAAAACTGGTGGGTTGAGTTAAAGGCAGTTAAACAGGTAAAGCAAAAGCTGGGCACACAATCAAAGCAAAAGAAGGAATTCATTCACTCTTTCCTATCGGCAGGCAGGTGGTCACCCTTCTCCAGGAAAGAAGGGCTCCATCATGCATAACAGTTACTTGGGAAGACAAACGCCATCACTCCAACACCCTCCCACTCCTTACTTCTTCTGCCAGCTTTTATTGCTGAGCACGATGTCATATGGTCTGGGATATCCCTTTAGTCAGTTGGGGTCAGCTGTCCCAGCTGTGTCCCCTCCCAACTTCTTGTGCACCCCCAGCCTACTTGCTGGCAGGGCAGCGTGAGAAGCAGAAAAGGCCTTGACATTGTGCAAGCACTGCTCAGCAGTAACTAAAACATCCCTGTGTTATCAACACTGTTTTCCGCACAAATCCAAAACATAGTCCCACACAAGCCTCTATGGAGAAAATGAACTGTCTCCCAGCCAAAACCAGCACAAGCATTTATGTACGGAATCGGCTTTGCCACTCTGAAACTGTCTCTCTGAAAAACTAGCCTGGTGGGGGGTTTTAGCCCAAATGCCTATGCAGCACTGAAGTGTGTTTCCACATATGGGGCAGCTTTACACAATGTCTGCTCCAAGAGGGGAAATACCTCAGCCTGCAATTGGAAATGGCTGATGCTGGTGGGGGGATGAATGTGTTTCCTGAGACAATATTTGATATGCAGACAATACAAAAAGACTGCAAAGACAAATGGGTATGACAGAAACAGGAAAACTGCCCACCCAATGGAGCTTTGCAGAAGGAGGAAGGAGCGCTACACAGCATGAGGTGACACCAGTGGGATTAGAACGTAGGAAAGACTTTTGAAGGGAAGGCTTTGCAAGGACATACCCTGACTTCACCCAGCTGCAAAATAGAGACTGGGCAGTGTATTCAAGTGATGGTGAGAAGTGTCCTGGGGTAAAAGAGTGTGGGTGAGAAAAGGTTGGAGAGATTTGGGCTGCAGAGATTTGAGGTAGTCCTCGGATTTTCTGAGTAGGCTGAGCTTTGGAAATGAGAAAAATAAAGCAGCTCTCAAGGATGTTGTGGAATTAGTAGTACTATCGCTAAGAACAGTAACAGCACAGTGCTGTAAGGGAATTCCTTCTTATTCTTCATTATGATTAATTAAAGCACTTTCATTTCATTCCCAACATTCATTTTCACATGACAAAAGAGCCATAAGTTCTCAGTAGTTAGCCTCTGGCACGAGTTCTTAAAGCAGTGGTTTTTCTCTCACGGCTAGCTCTTTGTTATCATTTACATGTTACACTTCTTAGAGAGCATTGCCCTTTAAATTATCCCTGCTTCATATCTTTTCTCCCTGTTTTGTGGAGGAGAGGGAGATGGAAGAGGGGAGATGTTTCTTTTTTAGCCAAAGGCGGCAGAGGGACTAATCCCAGATTAGTGCAAAGGCACAAAGGAAGCTAACATTGCCCTGTGGTGTACGCTAACACAACACTGTTACCCACATTTCCAGTCTCTGAAGTCCAAATTGTGCAGCAGAGACCCTGGAAGCTCTGAGCTCCTTTCATCTGTCCTGCATTTCAACATGTAAAATGAAACTAACCTCGTCAAAAAGATTCTTTGGATTCTCTTCACAGCCTGAAGCACCGCATTTGCCAGGAGACTGCCCAGGACACCAAAAGAGGACTCACACTCCTCTGCACATAAAGCTTAGGTGTTCCCAGGAATCTCAGGAGGCACGGCATACCGATTCCTGGGTTCAAGGAGCTGGTCAAATGCCTTGTCTCCATTTCCGTAATGGTGGCTTTGATGCCTGGCCCATGTGCAGACTCTGTACAGGGATGCTGACGTTCATGGAGCAATCTGCTCAGACCTGAGAGCTGGCTGGCCCTGCTTGGAATCAAAGGTAGAACTTGAGACCTCCTGAGTACAGGACCATTCCACCCTGAGTTGTCCTATGACCCTCTGCTGTAGAGAGCCCCCCCCCTCCAGCTGAATCCTTTCTCCTGGGGCACACTGAAAGGCACAGGCTTAGGGAAGGGTTGTTGGGAAAGGGAGTGCTGGGATCTCTGGTCCAGCCTCCCAGCAAAGGGTGGGGTATTGCCAATTCCAGGGTCAGGTTGGCTGAAACATCATGGGGTTTATTCTGCTCCCAGTGCAGACCTTGCCCCCTTCCCCTTGAAAAACTTCAGGAGGTTTCTATTGGCCAAAGCCACAAGGGTGTCAAAGTGCCTCTGGACAGAAACTCCAATGTGTCAACTTTTAAGTTTTGTGGGCCAATGCCTCTGGCAAGATAGCAGTATGGGGAACTGCAGGACCCTACAGGTAAAGCAAGAGAATGACGTGGTTAACTGAGTGACACCCATGGTCATAAACATTACAGCAACCATCTCAGAAGTACTATAAGAGAGTACAAAACAAGAGGTGCAGGGCCAATGGGAAAGGATTAACATGGCAGGCTATTCTTTTGGAGGGTAGCAGAGAACAGCTTGGGCAGAGGGAAATGAAAAGGGAAGCAAAGGATGTGGTCAGGGCTGTTTGGGGACACCTGTGAAGCAGCCCTGCACCTGATGTGAAGTACTTCTGTGGTCAGGGAGAACCTGAGAGCTTTCTCTCATTTGAAGACATGAAGGGGAAGGAAGGACAGCATCATTCAGGCTGGAAAGGACCTTGGGAGGTTTCTCGACCAACCTCCTGCCCAAGACAGCATCAGACCAGATTCCTCAGGGCTTCATCCAAACACGGCTTGGTCACTTTCTGGGATAGAGCTGGCACACGTCCTCTGGGTAATGCCTTCCAGCACTTGACTATTGTCATGTTGGAAAGGTTTCTTCCTGTATGTACCCTGACCTTCTCTTGTTTCAGCCCATTGCTTCTTGTCCTTGTGTCTTGTACCATGGACATGAGCCTGACTCAGTCTTCCTGGGAACAGTGCCATGCTGCTGCATGTTCCCCCAAGATCTTCTTTTCTCCCGGCCAAACAAGCCCAGCTCTTTTAGCTTCTTTTCACATTCCAAGTGCTCCTGCCCTGACCACTGTGGTGTCCCTCCACTGAACTGGCTCCAGTTTACCAATGTCTCTCAGGTATTGTGGGGTCAAAACCTTGTCAAGTATTCTGGATCTGTTCTAAAATGTGCTGAGCAGAGAGGGATAATCACTTCCACTGTCTGTGCTCCTTCTCATACACCCAGGGTGCCGCTGGCCACCTTCGCTGATGGCTCATCTTTTGCCTAATGAAACCCAAGAACCACCAGAGCCTTTCCCACAGAGCTGCTACCCAGGCATGCAGCCCCTGGCCTCTGTCATTGCAGGGGCTTAGTTCACCTTGGGGGATGGCCTTTGGATTTGTCTTTATTGGATATCATGAAGTTCCTTTTGGCCCATCCCTCCAGCCTGTCTATGTCCTTTTGGGATGGCAGCCCTGCCCTCCAGTGTAGTGTCTGCTCTCCTCAGTGTGATGGTGTCCTGGTTTTGGCTGGGGTAGAGTTAATTTTCTTTCTAGTAGCCGGTATACTGTTATGTTTTGAATTTAGTATGAGAAGAATGTTGATAACACTGATGTTTTCAGTTGTTGCTAAGTAGTGTTTAGGCTAAAGTCAAGGATTTTTCAGTTTCTAAAGCCCAGCCAGCGAGAAAGCAGGAGGGGCACAAAAAGTTGGCACAGGACACAGCCAGGGCAGCTGACCCTAAGTGGCCAACAGGGTATTCCATACCATGTGATGTCACATCTAGTATAGGAACTGGGGGAAGTGGGGGCGGGGGGAATCGCCACTCGGGGACTAACTGGGTGTCAGTCGGCGGGTGGTGAGCAATTGCACTGCGCATCATTTGTACATTCCAATCCTTTTATTATTACTGTTGTCATTTTATTAGTGGTATCGTTATCATTATTGGTTTCTCCTTTTCTGTTCTATTAAACCATTCTTATCTCAACCCACGAGTTTTACTTCTTTTCCCGATTTTCTTCCCCACCACACTGGGTTTGGGGGAGTGAGTGAGCGGCTGCGTGGTGCTTAGTTGCTGGCTGGGCCTAAACCACGACATCATCCCAACCCCAAGAGGAGGATGGGGGATGGTGAAGAGGGGTTAACAGTCACTAAAGAACAACTCTGCCGCTCCTTCCTCCTCACACTTC
The DNA here is from genome assembly GCF_900496995.4 of Aquila chrysaetos chrysaetos. NCBI lineage: Eukaryota > Metazoa > Chordata > Aves > Accipitriformes > Accipitridae > Aquila > Aquila chrysaetos. Next base: position 73,133 of record NW_024470326.1, on the reverse strand, counting down.
TCCCCTGCTCCAGCCTGGATCTTCTCCATGGGATCCCACCATATTTGCAGTCAAGGCTATGTGTTGTTCATTCCTTTCTGTCTTACCTTTCTCCTTTATACTCAGAGAATCACAGACATGTTGAGATTGGAAGGGACCTCTGGAGATCATCTAGTTCAACCCTCTCAGCTGAGGAAGAGTCAGCTGGAGTATGTTGCTCAGCACCTTATCTAGGTGGGTATGGAGTACCCCCATGGATGGGGATTCCACAACCTCTCCGGGAAGCCTGTTCCAGTGTTTAACCACCCACACAGTCAAACACAGTTTTCTGGGGTTCAGATGGAATTTTACACACATTAATGAGATCCCCCTCAGCCTTTTCTTCTCCAGGCTGAACAGTCCCACATCTCTCAGCCTTTCCTCCTAGGAAAGATGCTCCAGTCCCTTAAACCAGCTTTGTGGCCCTTTGCTGCACTTGCTTGAGTAGGTCAACAAGTATGATGCACTGGGCAGCGCAGCACTTGACACAGCACTCCAGGTGTGGCCTCAGCAGTGCTGAGTAGAGGGGAAGGATCACCTCCCTCCATCTGCCAGCAATGCTTCTCCTCATGCAGCCCAGGAGGCTGTTGGCCTTTGCCATGAGGGGGCATTGCTCGTTCATGCTCAGCCGCTTGGGACCTCAAGGTCCTTCTCTGTGGAGCTGCTATCTAGCTGGTTGATCCCCAGCATGATGTCCACAGTGTAGCTGGATCACAGGCTGTCCTCCCCAGGGACTTGTCCTTCTTGAAGATGAGCTTCACCTCTGGCACAGGTCCCACAGTGCTGCAGAGTCACCTGGGACAGCAAAGCCCTCTCCTGCCAGGGCTGCACAGCCCAGGCCTCTTTCTCTCTGGCCTTGGGGACTGCAGCTTTTGCTCTCGCTGTGAGAACCACATTCATCATGACAACATCAGGATGTTGTCACCTAGCTTCCACTCCAGCATGCATAGGCTGTGAAGCCTTTCCATGCAAGGAGTCCAGTCTTTTAGTACCAGGTTTCCATGTGACAAATCTGCCCGTGGCCCTGGTGCCACATCTGAGGTGCTGCAGCCCAAATGCACATCAAAGGCCACAGCCTGGAGCACAGGCAGCAGGAGCCCTGTGTGCCATCACAGAGCTGTGACATGAGTGGAATAAGAGCTGAGATGCAGAAGGACAGCTCCCACAGCTTTTGTGGTCAATGGAGATGCACCGTGTTTAGGAGACACTGATGACAGGGAAGACGAGAAGTGCAGGATGCCTTGCATGATGTCAGGGCAGCTCAGATATATGGATGTTCTCTATGGGACACACAACAGGTTAGGTGGGAGCTTGTGTGTGGGTCAGCTTCTGAATAAAAAAAAGGCCATCCAGTCTGATGCTCACCTGGACCTGGAAGTCCCAGAAGAGGAAGAGCTGCTCAGGGATGTGAAGACTGGTGTCAGCCTTGGCCATAGTGACCATGACATTGGAGTCTCCCAGATCCCCAGGGATGGGAAGAAGGAGAGTAGCAGAGAGCAGACCCTGCACATCAGGGAATGAGAATTTGGCCAATTGAGGGCACTGGCAGGTGGGGTCTAAGATGGCAGTGTCAGGGCCCTGGGCAGCATCACCTGCGGCCTCCACCCACACCTCTGTCCATGGGCCCAGGAGACCATTGAAGCCTAGGCCTGAGTTTCAGCCCCAGCTTGATCTCTGCTGTAGGGCTACTGGTCTCCAGATACAGCCATAGACACAGCCTTGCCTGTCCATGGACCTTGTTGATTCGGACTTGCAGGCTCACTTCCCAGCTTGATTCTTTATGCGATGCACAATGGAAGGACTCTGTGGCCCTCCAAGTGCCAGACCCCAGCTGATTCATGGAGGTCTCGGGCCTTTCTGCTTCCTTTCTTCCTGTCATCACTTGGTCAGGTTTTGGGAGGAGAGGAAGGAAAAGCAAGGGTGGTTTCCAGGTGCCAATGACTGAAATGGGGGAGCAGAGCCATCACATGTGAAATGATCTAAAGGCTATGCCAGTTCAAAACTGTTATCTTCTGCTGTTATTTCAGAGACCTTAAATCTTCAGCAGGAACCCGGCAGCTCTGAGATCCCTCCATCTCCCTCTCTTGTAGCAATTAAGCTGATAGGACCCCAGTCACAGGCTTGCTTTCAATTCTGTGTGAAGCCTAAAGTACCCCATTGGTCTGCAGATATGCCAGGAAACTTGCATAAGGAACCCACTCCTGTGGACAAGAAGGTGGATGTTCCCAGGAATCTCAGGAGGCGTGGCATACCCATAGCTGTGCTCAGGGAGCTGGTCAAATGCCTCGTCTCCATTGCTGTGATGGTGGCCTAGATGCCTGGTTCATGTGTCAGCTCTCTCTCTGGCTGCTGACATTTAGTGAGCAACCTGGTCTGACCTCAGAGCTGGCCCTGCTTGGAGCTGGGCATTGGACTACAGACCACCTGAGCTCCCTTCCACCCTGAATTGTCCGATGAGCGTATGATGTAGAGACCCTCGCCTCCAACTCGATCTCTTCTTGTTCAGCATGTGCTGAACACATGGCACAGGCTCCTGGAAGGGCTGGTGGGAGAGAGACTGTTGGGGAGTGTCTAGTCCAGCCTCCAGGCTGGCTGTGACTTTGAGGAGCAAAGAAGAGCTCCAAAGGTGGAGATCACAACAACACTCCTCCTAGTCCATTTTATTTTTCCTAAGGCTCAGCCTAAAGCTCCCAAGAGGCAAGTTGTGGCTGTTGCCTCCGTCACATCATTGGCCACTGCAGAAGAGAGCTTGGCTCCACCATCTCTCCAGGTAGCTGTAGGCTCTTCTTAGGTGGCCCCAGGCCATCTCTACTGCAGGCTGTCATAACCTGTCCCATGCTTTACCTCTAAGCAGTGCCTCTGATTTCCTGCTTCACCAGCCCCCAGGGACAGTCCCTTTTCTGGTCATTCCCTCCATGGCCTTTTCAGGGATGGCCCTCACTGGAGCCCACTAACACGCTCGGAAACTTGGAGGCTTGCTGCTGACTTTGAAGTCTCTAGGGGCTTTTTCAATCTTTCAGGATCTGCAGTTCAGGAAGTCAGCACTAGAGGGCTCATTAACATGCAAAACACCCTAACAAGTCCAGTCGCTGTGCATCATTTTCCTTTCAGTCTTCAATTCTGATGTGGTTAATTAGAGCAGTTTCAGGAGTGTAATCAACGTGAAGTGATATGAACACTAAACAACACCAAATAGAAAAGGTTTCCTTTTCTCCACGTTGTTTTTCTGCTTATACCTGAATTCATATTATCAATCTCTAATTGATATTGATCCTGTGCATCTCCTAATGCAGTCTAAATAGATATGAAAATCCAGAGCCTTCATATTCCACAGCCTATGGTCAGCCTTCATCCCTACCCCCAAACTACCATGTCTCTCATCAGCCACCTGGGACTTGGAGCAGCCCTGTTCCAATCTGACCTTTCACCACTGAAGGCTGTAGCTGCATGTTTCAGCCTGTTGGCACCAATTCCCAGCTGTTTTACTTGGAGACTGAGAGGCACACAGACACAGAAGGGTGTTTCTTAATTGCCAACAAGCAAAAACAAAGGCAGGCATAGTTCAGTAAAAAATAGAAGACATTCCTCCGCTAGGTATTAAGTCCACATTACATCCACTGAAACCTGCTTCCTACAGGCGATAACCTTAGACCAACAGAAAACACATTTTTGGTTTAGTCACAGATGCCAGGACCTCCCCAAAAGTTCCCTGTCCTTGACTTTGTTTGTTTGTCCATACTCGCTCTTTTGCAGACAGCGTGTCACACACTGAAGTCACGAGCTCCCTCAACTCACAGAGGGGAGCAAAGAGACAAAGGGAAGGAAATGCTCCCTTCTGAAGAGCCAAATCTGCACCAACCAATCCCAACATATCTGGGTTACAGGAACGTCTTCAAGCAGACTCTACATCATCTAGACACACTTGGTTTTCATTCGCTGCTTGGTAAATTACAGGTACCTCCCTTGTAGGTGAAGGGTGGGATGACAGCGACCACCTCTCACACTAGACATTATTTCTTTGCTATCAAGCAATGTTCAAAACTGGTAGCACTTCCCACCTATCATCCCTTTTTTGAGGTGGCCAAATCTTTATGGGGTATACAATGGCATAACATCGTGGCCCTCCAAGTGCCAGACCCCAACCGATACACCACAGAGGCCCAGAGCACAGCTGATGAAAGGAAATGCCATTCCTATCTGATCACCTGATAAACTTCTCCAATGCAATGGCTGCCTTGGTAGATGAGTAAGGCTTTTGACACTGTCTCCCATAAAATCCTCATCGAGAAGCTGCTGAAGCAGAGGCTGGATGAGCAGACAGTGAGGTGGATTGAAAACTGGCTGAGTGGCCGGCCCACAGAATGGTGATCAGTGGCACAAGGTCTCCCTGGAGGCCGGTCACCAGTGGTGCACTGCAGGGGTCAATACTGGGTCCAGTCCTGTCCCTTCAAACCTCAACTCTACTGTAGTTTTGTGGTCCTGTGATACCCTTTCAGGAAAATCAGTGCTGCTGGGCACCTCTCTGAGGTGTCAGTGCCCGTGAATCAGAAGGCATTCTCCATCTCCTAGGCATGTACGCAACATGGAAAAAAAAAAATCCCTTTCATCCCTAACTTGCAGAAGAGGGGTCTTGCTTCCTGACATCTTCCCAGGACACACCTCCTCCTCTTCCCCATCCACAGACATCCACTGCTTTCCATTTCTGGCCTCAGAGAGGGTTTCAGGATTTGCTAAAGCCATCGGCCACCTCCTTGTTTCTTGCTGACATCCCTCGACCCTCTCTCTGAGCCCTACACACGGCCAATCAATGAGTGCTGCTCAGAGCTGCTTGCTCTTCAGAAGAGGCCTTGAGATTCCTGCATATTCCTGGTGCTTATTAACGATCTTCCTGACTCCCTCCAGAGCTCATGGCAAACATAGTTGTCTACAACAGGGCCTTTATGACCATCTTTTATGAAATCATTGTCTTTTTAAGATCTCTGCAGAAAGACTAGCCATGAAAATGAAATAGTGAGGTCCCAGGTCCCGAGGGGAGTGAGGAAGAAAAATAGATGACTGCAGATGCCAGACATTAAAGGACTAGACTTTGGCCTGTTCTGGGGAGTTTTGGTGGGGTCTCATGACCATCAGCATTGAAAGGCAGCAGAGCTTCATACAGTGCTCTTCAAGGACAGCATCCTCCAAGCATGGAAATGACCTCTATCAAAACTAAGTTGAAACTTGAAAGTAAATTCAAGGCCACCATAACGAGCTGTTATTCCTTCAGGGACAGTTAAAGAAAAAACAAAGACAATATGTGATCACTGCTAAGGAGTAGGTATAGGTAGATCTGACATAGTTTGTGTGCTCTTTGTCTCAGTTATTACCAGCAAGGTCTCCAGGGCCTTGGTGCCTCAGGGCAGGACTCTAGAGGAAACCAAGCTGTAGCGTTGCTACATATCAACGTGCCGCGATTAGATCACTGGTCGGCCTGGACCAGGGAAGAGACAGATAACACACGTGGTGTGAGCGTCAACTTCGTCTTTTATTGCGCAGTTAATTCCTTTTATACTAACAATGGTAGGTGGGATTACTGATACGTCACAAGGAGACGACGACTAGCCTTCTACCTTTCCGTGACATCGCGAGATCTTCCGAACGCCGTACCCTACACCAGCAACGGTGGGATAGGAATCAAATCAGGGGCTACTTGGGCAAACTCAAATGCTACCAGTCAAAAGGGACCAAAAGTGTAAATGTGTATTTGCGTAGAGGGAGAGAAAATTTCATCAGCTTGCTAATCCATGTCCATGTCCATAGAGATTTGGATGAAAGAAAATAATCAAGGAATCTTGTTGCAATATGTGGATGATTTATTAATTGCAGCTGAGACAGAAGAACAATGCACAAAGGTAACTATTAGCCTTTTGAACTTTTTGGGAATCAGTGGATATCGAGTGTCAAAAGAAAAAGCCCAAATAACCCAGAGAGAAGTAACTTATTTGGATTTTGAAATCCTGAAAGGACAATTAGGAACTGAGAGAAAAGAGGCTATTTGTCGTCTCCCTTAACATAAGACTCTAAGTGAATTGCCAGCCTTTCTGGGAATGGTTGGGTGGTGTCGCCTGTGGATTGCAAATTATGGCTTGCTGGTCCGACCTTTATACGAGCAGCTCAAAAACTCAAACAATGGATTTATAGATTGGACTGATGCCAGGAAAGTTGCTTTCAAACAACTAAAACAGGCTTTAATGGAAGCACCAGCTCTAGGCCTGCCAGATCTCACAAAGACCTTTGAACTCTTTACTCATGAAAGAAAAGGTATAGCTCTGGGTGTCCTGGTCCAATATCTGGGACCAAGTCGGCGAGCTGTGGCCTACTTCTCGAAGCAATTAGACAATGTTTGCCTGGGATGGCCTGGTTGTTTGAGAGCCGTCGCTGCAACTGTGCTATTGATCCAAGAAGCTCACAAGTTCACCCTAGGACAGAGAATTACAGTGTATGTTCCCCACATGGTGATCACTGTGCTTGAACAGAAAGGGGGGCATTGGTTATCCTTTAGTAGAATGCTGAAATACTAAGTGGTGTTGCTGGAGCAAGATGATGTTTACTTAAAAAACTACTACTATCGTTAACCCTGCTGTGTTTTTAACAACTGATCAAGTTGAAGGAGAACTGGAACGTGATTGGCTCCAGACAATTGAAGAAGTCTACTCCAGCCGACCAGATCTCCAAGATGCGCCACTGGAAAGACGGATTGGGAACTATATACCGACGGAAGCAGTTTCATCCGTGATGGAAAACGCTTAACAGGATATGCGGCAACCACTACTGAGAAGGTAATTGAATCACGAGCTTTGCCTTCAAATGTATCTGACCAAAAGGCTGAACTGATAGCTCTTACTTGAGCACTGGAACTAAGTCAAAGAAAGCGAGTCAACATTTGGACAGACTCAAAGTGTGCTTTTGGAGTAGGACATGCACATGGAGCAATAGGGAAAGAAAGAGGACTGTTATCTGCACAAGGAACCACCTTTCAGCATGCAGAACAAATACTGAAATTGTTAGAAGCCATTCAAAAGCCAACAGCAGTCATGATAATGCACTGTAAAGCACGTCAGTCAGGTAGGACTGTCCCTGAAACAGGTAACTGATTGGCTGATAGAGCTGCTAAAGATGCTGCAGAAAAAGGCATCCTAGCACTAGTTCCAGAGAAAAGTGTAAATTTACCTAAAGATGCTCCAAATTATAATGAAAAAGATGAAGAATTAATTATTAGATTGCAGGCTAATAAAAATGAACCAGGATGGGCTGTAACACCAACAGGTCAAATAATAGTCCCACCCGCAATAATGAGAGAAATTGCCCGGGCTGAACATAACAAAGTACATTGGGGAACAGAAAACCTTGTTAAGCATTTACAAAAGTGTATTTTGAGTAGAGATATGACAAAGATTATTTAAACAATTACAATGGGATGTGAAATTTGTATACGCAATAATCCCAAAACCAAGGTAATAAGATTACTTTTGGAATGACGAAACAAGGAAATTCTCCAGGAGAATGCTGGCAAACTGATTTTACAGAATTGCCCTGAAAAGAAGGATGTCGATATATCCTAGTTCTCTTTGATACTTTCACTGGGTGGCCTGAGGCTTTCCCTTGCCGCACCAACAAAGCAAGAGAAGTAGTTAAAGTCTTGCTCAAAGAGATCATACCAAGGTTTGGGGTCTGTCCTCGTTTCAGCTGGGATAGAGTTAACTGTCTTCCTAGTAGCTGGTACGGTGCTATGTTTTGAGTTCAGTATGAGAAGAATGTTGATTACACTGATGTTTTCAGTTGCTGCTAGTAGTGTTTAGACTAATGTCAAGGATTTTTCAGCTTCTCATGCCCAGCCAGCGAGAAAGCTGGAGGGGCACAAGAAGTTGGCACAGGACACAGCCAGGGCACCTGACCCAAACTGGCCAACAGGGTATTCCATACCATGTGACGTCCCATCTAGTATAGGAACTGGGAAGTGGGGGCAGGGAGATCGCCGCTGGGGGACTTGCTGGGTGCCGGTCGGCGGGTGGTGAGCAATTACACTGTGCATCAGTTGTACATTCCAATCCTTTCATTATTGCTGTTGTCATTTTATTAGTGTTATCATTATCATTATTCGTTTCTTCTTTTTCTGTTCTATTAAACTGTTCTTATCTCAACCCGTGGGTTTTGCTTCTTTTTCCCGATTTTCTCTCCCCCATCCCACTGGTGGGGGGGGAGTGAGTGAGCGGCTGTGTGGTGCTTAGTTGCTAGCTGGGGTTAAAACCACGACAGTCCATTTTGGCGCCCAACGTGGGGCAACGAAGGGTTGAGAATAACGACAAACCTGACCAGAGTTCGTTAAAAAACAAATTTGTTATAAGCATTCATTATATTGGTCTAATAGTCGCTGGTCATTATGTTGATTTATGTGTTCTTAGAGTTGTTGCTCTGGTTTTTAAAGTTCTGTTATGTATCACCTCGCTTGCTGTATGTAGTCCCTCTTCTGCTGCTTATCATCCGTGGGAGGTGGATTAAGGTTTTTGCTTTGATGTGTTGTATAACACTGGTTTACGGTATGATAAAATCATCAGTAGTGGAATTAATCCGGTATTGCACTCAGCATTGTCACCTTTATACTGCGGGAGCCATCTGTGGGAAACTATTAATAATTATACCATTTACCTTTCCTCCTTGGAAAACCAGTCTATGAGTGGGGATACCTTTCTTCCCCTCTCCTTTCTCCTTCAGTCCAGTTACAATGGTGTTTGGGAATTTTGAAAAATTTGAATACTCTTGGGATGTTGATACTAGCACGGTCCTAGCCCTATTGCTGGGAATTAGCATGCTCTCCTGAATGTGGTTCAGCTTTTGTTTAAGGTAAACAACTATTTAAGAAGATCACCCAGAGGTCTGCCCCGACGCTGGATAATTATGAGTGGCAGGGTGTGTGGGGTAGTATGGGCAAGTACCTAGAAAAGTGGGCACCTCCAATGTTTTGGAAATTCACCCCTGAACAAGTGCAGAATCCAGAAGAACTAGTAAAATATTTGGAAAAGGTATGCTGTCACCCCGGCAGCTCCAGAGAGATACAAATCACTGCAACGTGCTGGGGCCTGGCCCATGCCTATCGAGCCCTGTTCGACACAACTCAGCACCCTCAAGGGGAAGAGAAGGTCTCTGGACCTAACAACAAAGCGATGAGCACTGCGGTCACCCAAACCCCGGCAATGGGCGCTGCGGCCCCTCCAGCCCCGGCGACGAGCATTGCGGCCACCCAGACCTTGGTGACAGGCACCGTGACCCCTCCAGCCCTGGCAACGAGAACTGTGGCTACCCAAACCTCAGCAACAGGCACTGCAGCCCCTCCAGCTGCGGCAACGAGCACTGCTGCTACCCAAACCTTGGCGACAGACGCTGCTACCCAAACCTTGGCGACAGATGCTGCGGTTATCCATACCCGGCGAGCGATACTGCAACTGAACCAGCGGATCAACCTGCACCAGTATCAGTTGCCCCCGTACAGAAAAAGAAATATAAAAAATCAGCGTGCTTAGCAAAGGATGAAGGTGAACCAGGGTCATCACGGGAACAGGAGGAAGAGGCAGAACCAGAGGTAATAACCCGGTCCCTATCCTTGAGTGAGCTGCGGGATATGCGAAAAGATTTTGGCCGCCGTATCGGTGAGCATATTATCACCTGGCTTCTCCGAGGCTGGGACAATGGGGCTAATAGCTTGGAATTAGAAGGTAGGGAAGCCAAGCAGCTGGGATCGCTTGCCAGGGAAGGTGGCATTGACAAGGCAATTGGAAGAGGGACACAAGCCATCAGCCTCTGGAGGCGACTCTTGTCAAGTGTGAAGGAAAGGTACCCTTTAAGGAAGATGTTATATGTCAATCAAGCAAGTGGACCACCATGGAAAAAGGTATCCAATATCTGAGGGAACTAGCTGTGCTAGAGACGATTCATCATGACCCGGACAACCCACAATTACCCAAGGATCCAGACGAAGTCCAATGCACACGACCCATGTGGCGGAAATTTGTACGGAGCGCACCATCGTCCTATGCCAACTCACTGGCAATAATGACCTGGAAAGACGAAGAGGCACCGACAGTGGATGAAGTGGCTCGCCAACTCCGTCAATACGAAGAAAATCTCTCCTCCTCCCTACAAGCCTGCATTTCGGCTGTGCAGAAGCTGTCCGAGGATTTCCAGCAATTCAAAGAGGATATGTCCTATTGTCCACCTGTAAGGACCAATGTCTCAGCTATTAGGAGTGAGCGCTCCTCTGCCCGAGAGAGAGAATATAGAAGGTACACACCGCGAGGTGCCCTATGGTTTTACCTATGTGATCATGGAGAGGACATGAGGAAATGGGATGGAAAACCTACCTCGGTCCTAAATGCACGGGTACGTGAGCTGCGAGGAAAAACACCACAAAAGGGGATTCTACTAGGAAAAATGCTGCTCCAGTTTCCAAACAGAGTAGAAGGGCTGATCTTATTTCTGATCCTCCTGAAGGGACTTCTGAGCCAATTTTACAAGAAGTGAATACCGGATACTCTGGCCAGAATTAGAGGGGCCCTGCCTCCAGCCAGGGGGACGAAAGGGATAACCGGGTCTATTGGATTGTGTGGATTCGATGGCCTGGCACGTTAGACCCACAGGAGTATAAGGCTCTAGTAGACACAGGCGCACAGTGCACTCTAATGCCATCAAGTTATAAAGGGGCAGAACCCATCTGTATTTCCGGTGTGACAGGGGGATCCCAAGAGTTAACTGTATTGGAAGCTGAAGTAAGCCTAACTGGGAAAGAATGGCAGAAACACCCCATTGTGACTGGTCCGGAGGCTCCGTGTATCCTTGGCATAGGCTATCTCAGGAGAGGGTATTTTAAGGACCCGAAGGGGTATCGATGGGCTTTTGGTACAGCTGCCTTGGAGACGGAGGGCACTGAACAGCTGTCTACCATGCCTGGTCTCTCTCAAGACCCTTCGATTGTGGGGTTGCTGAGGGTTGAAGAACAACAAGTGCCAATTGCTACCACGACGGTGCACCGGCGGCAATATCGCACCAACCGAGACTCTCTGATTCCCATCCACAAGTTGATTCGCCAACTGGAGAGCCAAGGAGTGATCAGCAAAACTCGCTCACCCTTTCATAGTCCCATATGGCCAGTGCGAAAGTCTAACGGGGAGTGGAGACTAACAGTTGACTATCGTGGCCTGAATGAAGTTACGCCACCGCTGGGTGCTGCCGTTCCAGATATGCTAGAACTTCAATATGAACTAGAGTCAAAGGCAGCCAAGTGGTATGCCACAATAGACACTGCTAATGCATTTTTCTCCATTCCTTTGGCAGCGGAGTGTCATCCACAGTTTGCCTTTACTTGGAGGGGTGTCCAATACACTTGGAATCGATTGCCCCAGGGGTGGAAACACAGCCCCACCATTTGCCATGGACTAATCCAGACTGCACTGGAAAAAGGTGAAGCTCCGGAACACCTGCAATACATTGATGACATCATTGTATGGGGCAACACGGCAGAAGAAGTCTTTGAGAAACGGAAGAAAATAGTCCAAATCCTTCTTAAAGCCCGTTTGCCATAAAAGAAAGTAAGGTCAAGGGACCCGCACAGGAGATCCAGTTTTTAGGAATAAAATGGCAAGATGGACGTCGTCAGATCCCAATGGATGTGATCAACAAAATAGCAGCTATGTCTCCACCGACTAATAAAAAGGAAACACAGGCTTTCTTGGGGTGTTGTGGGTTTTTTGGAGAATGCATATTCCAAATTACAGTCTGATTGTAAGCCCTCTCTATCAGTGACCCGGAAGAAGAATGATTTTAAATGGGGCCCTGAGCAACAGCAAGCCGTTCGAACAAATTAAATGGGGAGGATTGTTCATGCAGCAGCCCTTGGACCAGTCCGGGCAGGACAAGATGTTAAAAATGTGCTCTATACTGCAGCCGGGGAGAATGGCCCTACCTGGAGCCTCTGGCAGAAAGCACCTGGGGAGACCCGAGGTTGACCCCTGGGGTTTTGGAGTCGAGGATATCGAGGATCCGAGGCTCGCTATACTCCAACTGAAAAAGAGATATTGGCAGCATATGAAGGAGTTCGAGCTGCCTCAGAAGTGATTGGTACTGAAACACAGCTCCTCTTAGCACCCCGACTGCCAGTGCTGGGCTGGATGTTCAAAGGGAGGGTCTCCTCTACACATCACGCGACTGATGCCACGTGGAGTAAGCGGATTGCACTGATCACACAACGGGCTCGCGTAGGAAACCCCAGTCGCCCAGGAATTTTAGAAGTGATCACGGACTGGCCAGAAGGCAAAGATTTTGGAATGTCACCAGAGGAGGAGGTGATGCGTGCTGAAGAAGCCCTGCTGTATAATAAGCTGCCAGAAAATGAGAGGCAATATGCCCTGTTCACTGATGGGTCCTGTCGCATTGTGGGAAAGCATCGGAGGTGGAAGGCTGCTGTATGGAGTCCTACACGACAAGTGGCAGAAACTGCTGAAGGAGAAGGTGAATCGAGTCAGTTTGCAGAGGTGAAAGCCATCCAGCTAGCGTTAGACATTGCTGAAAGAGAAAAGTGGCCAGTGCTCTACTGCTATCCTGACTCATGGATGGTGGCAAATGCCCTATGGGGATGGCTACAGCAATGGAAGAAGAGCAATTGGCAGCGCAGAGGTAAACTCATCTGGGCTGCCGCACTGTGGCAAGATATTGCTGTTCAGATAGAGAAGCTACTGGTAAAAGTACGCCACGTAGATGCTCACACACCCAAGAGTCAGGCCACTGAAGAACATCAAAATAACCAGCAGGCAGATCAGGCTGCCAAGATTGAAGTGTCTCAGGTGGACCTGGACTGGCAACGTAGGGGTGAGCTATTTATGGCTGGGTGGGCCCATGATACCTCGGGCCATCAGGGAAGAGATGCAACATGTAGATGGGCTCATGATCGAGGGGTGGACTTAACCATGGACGCTATCGCACAGGTTATCCATGAATGTGAAATATGTGCTGCAATTAAGCAAGCCAAGCAGCTGTAACCCCTGTCGTATGGAGGGCGATGGCTGAAATATAAACAGTGGGAGGCCTGGCAGATTGACTATATCACACTCCCACGAACCCGCCAAGGCAAGTGCCATGTGCTTACAATGGTGGAAGCAACCACTGGATGGCTGGAAACATATCCTGTGTCCCACGCCACTGCCCAGAACACTATCCTGGGCCTTGAAGAGAAAGTTTTATGGCAACACGGCACCCCAGAAAGAATCGAGATGGACAATGGGACTCACTTCCGAAACAACCTCATAGACACCTGGGCCAAAGAACATGGCATTGAGTGGGTGTATCACATCCCTTATCACGCACTGTTGTGGAACATTTTTAGCTAATGATCACAAGAGCATTCCAGACGCCTTTAGAAGGCCTTGAACAGAATAAACAGAAGACAAAAATAAGAAAGATACCAATTAGAAAAACACAGGTGCACATTCCACGATAAAGAGAACTTGGCACAACCGACCTCAATTCGGCAGTTTATCTTGACCAATTAGACTGAAACAAGTCTTGTGTGTTTTAGTTAGTATAACCAATTATGTTTTATGTTGATGCACGTGTACAGTGTTGATATAACCAATCATTAAGTGTAACTGGGCGCGTGGACAGTGCATGAATAATGTGTGCAACCAATAGTAAAATAACTGAACGCATGTACAGATGTAACTAATGTATAAAATGATGTCTGATGCTCTAGTAAAGTGGACTTCACCTGACCACATTGGTCTGTGTGTGCTGTCCTGTGCCTCCGCAATTGGCGCCCGAACAGGGACCCTCGGATCGGTGTTGAATTCTTCGATGAGAGCCGACGGAGAGAGGGAGCGGAGAAGCTGGCCGAAATTATCCCTGCTGCCCCGGCAGGATGACCAGCTGAGCTGGGGCTGACAAAAGACCCGCGCGCGTGCGGAATAGGGAATCTTACCCTGGTGGATCTCGCCCTAATCAGGTGAGCGGTCGGAGAAGGAGATGGGGTTGGACAAAGAGCAAGAAGCGGTCCTAAACCTCCTTCAACATATTCTCTCTACGAGAGGGTTGAAATGTGATAACTCCGTTATAAAGGGGTTACTTTTATGGGCTTGGGAGAGAGAACTTATTCCGAGTATAAATGTTGCATTTGAAGTAGCGACTTTGGGACGATGTAGGCAAGGCGCTGTGGGACACTATTAGCGCCGGGGGAGATAAGACAAAGGAAGCAATCAAATACGCAACGCACTGGAAGGTAGTTCAGGATGTGCTGCAGGCCAACAAGGGTGGAACGGCAGGCAGCCGCTGCTGTCTGCGCGTCCGTGACCCCTTCTGACGCCTCCATGTCAGCCCGCGTCAGCCTATCCCACTGCAGTTAGAGGAACATTTTGTACGCAGCTGTCTCTACCCCCCCGAGCATCCATTTCTGCTAGTGCTGAGACGTCTGTACAGACACAGCCTTTGCCTATACCCAACCAGGTCGCTGGCGCCGAAAGTATCCGCCTGCCTGTTACTCCACGAGAGACGGAGGAATTGGGGGGGGGGCTGTTTTCTCGTCCGATTGATTCGGACGAGGCAGACTCGGAAGTGATTAATGTGGATAGACAGAGTGTAGAAGCTATCGGAACCTCCCTATGGGATGAAATTAGTGACAGGTCTAAAGAAGTTAAAGGTCTTGCAACTTTATGGAAATTAATTAAGACAACTCTACAAGAAATGAAAGCAGATCGTAAAGCGTCTGCGTCTGCTTTTGCTGTGCTCTCTCCAACCACAAGCGAAGGGGAAATGCGGGGAGAAAAAACATAATGCAGCGAGAGAAACTTTTGGCTTTCCCGGATCTTGTCTGCCTGCTCCTGTGCCCTTGAATTCTGCTCCACTCCCTGGGACTGCTGATATTAATCAGCCATCTGACAGTTCCCAAGCCTCCCTAACCGTACACTTAAAGGAAATCCTACAGAATCAGGGAGCGAGTAAAAATCTGCCTAGGAAAAAACAGCCCCCAGATATCGCCGCTCAACATGAACAAATTATACCTAGCATATACCCTCTGTTGCCTTTGTCTACGCCCGGGTCACCTCAAGAGCACAAAGAGGGGCCAGAGCTCACTTCGCAGCAGTTGCGGTCAGCAATAGAAAAGCTGGCACAGCTGGATCCTGCTGTGAAGCGAGAAAAACCACCAGCCGTATCCTTTGATGCACCCCTTTTACCTGTGCGGGGAATTATTCGCGATGCCTTAATTGAGGGAGAAATCATAGCAGCTCCCACAGCATTTCTGATTATTGCTGGGGCTGGGGGTAGACCTAATCAATGGGTTTTATTTGATTGGAAAATCATAAAAGAAACAAAAGTTACAATTGCTCAGTATGGTTTAAAATCTCCTTTTACGCAGGCAGTTTTGTCCCATACATTTTCTGGGTCAACTTTAACTCCACATGACTCGCGAATGCTTGCTAAAACCTTGTGGTCGACATGGAAATTCATTTATACTACGCTGGTGCATTTACAGCCGGCAGAGAAAATCATATCAATACAACCTGATACTGCTTTTGAGGAGGCAGTTTGTAAGCAGACCACTAACGAGCAGGATTCTGATTCCAATAATAATTCTTTTGCATCAGGCAGGGTGGACTCTGAAAAAGAGCCGCATTTATATCCCTCATTACCTCCACCGCTGCCCGCCACGGCCGCCCCGCCGCTGCCTCCCGTGGCCTCTGCGCGGCTGCGGCCACTGCCGTGCCGCCGCCGTCCCCCACCCCCCCACCCCAATCGCCTGGTACTCCATCTCCAGGGTCTGCAGAACTTAAAACAGAACCTAACTTTACTACACTACCTGTATCTCCTTTTCCTGCTAATCCCTCTAACTCTATGCCTCTGTCTAATCCGTGACGATTCACTTAATGATTTGGGAAAAAATACACATAGTTTGATGCAACGCTGTCGAGAAAAAGCTCTACAGCAAGGAGATACCATGTTTACTTTTCCTGTTGTATGCACACCTGCCTCAAGAAATGCAAGAACCTCAAGAGAGAGTTGTTAGGATCAGTCATCATGAATGCCTGTGTGATGTGTAATTACATCTATAACACCACTCGAAAGGGTCAGAATATAAATGCTATTTTGCCTATATATAGAAATGCTACAGCTTGGAGTAACTATATCTGTTCCAGAATATCACACTCTTTTTTCTATTCCAGCTGCTTTACCTGCGGTGATGTTTGGGTTTTTTTTTATTTGAGAGAATAGAGTGTGGGAGACTAATTCCATCGAAACTTAACGGGAGGCTATGTAGCCTCGGACAACTTACGTTACTAACACCCGATATCAATATGACTCACAGTAAAAGGCTCACGATAACTGACACAGGTTTAACTGGATGGCTAACAAGTTTTGGAATTACGGGATGGTTGAAAGATTTGCTTATACATAACTTAGTTATTTTAATTGTAATATTAGCAGTTGTAATGGTTGTACCACGTATCATAAAATAGTTGAACATATGATTGCAAAAGCATTTCATGTAACTTGGCTTGCATAAAAATAATTAAAAAAAAAAAAAAAAGAGAGAGAGAGAGGAAGAGACAGAAAAAAAAATAATGAAAACAAACGGCTGGAGAGGGGGAAGAGAGATGCGGTTGCGGAACACACAGACATGGCAGCTGAAGAGTGAGAACATCTAAGAGAAATAACCCTGCAGACACCAAGGTCAGTGCAGAAGGAGGGGGAGGAGATGCTCCAGGCGCCGGAGCAGAGATTCCCCTGCAGCCCGTGGTGAAGACCTTGGTGAGACGGGTCGTTCCCCTGCGGTCTATGGAGGTCCACGCTGGAGCAGTGTGCTCCTGAAGGACTGCACGCCGTGGAGGGGACCCATGCTGAAGATCTTCGTGGAGGACTGTCTCCCGTGGGAGAGATCCCACGCTGGAACAGGGGAAGAGTGCGATGAGTGCTGCCACTGAGGAGGATGAAGTGACAGAGATAATGTGTGACGAACTAACAGCAAAACCTCATTTCCCGTTCCCCTGTCCAGCTGTGGAGGAGAGAGTGATAGCATAGCTATGGTAGGTGACTGGTGTCCAGCCAGGATCAACCCATCACATAGACAAAATGCATTATAAAATAGAATGAAATTACATTGCAATTGGGAATTTCAAAAACAAGGGCTCTGTGTAACTCCTTTACAAGGGAATGAAAGTGTATATATGAAATTAGCAGAACAGGGTGTTTTTCAAAGAATTGTCTAATACTGTTGAATGCTTAAATCCAAAAATATGATTTGGAGGTTTAAATTTGCGTATCTGAATTTATATTGCTATTGGAGAATTATTAATCATTTGTGTGTTTGCAGCAATCAGAATCACCTGAGGAGCAGTACGAGGATTGCGTCAGTTCGAAGCTAGAGTCCTCGCTGCCTTCCTCGTGAATCTGATGTTCCTAAACAAAAAAGGGGGAGATGTGGGAGCAGCTCGGAACACCTGGCATTTGTTTTCAAGAGTGACCATTAGAATTTGTTGTGCTGCATGTTTGCCAAGCCTTGAAGAACTAGTTTTACAAGGTCAGGTTGGAGGATGGCCTTGTGTAGGCCTGGGAAGATGTGGCTGAAGACAGTCACGAGTATGTCTATGGAATGTTTTTATCTTTAACTGTTCTGAGGACTGGCAAACATCCCAGCTGGGTCAGATATGCCCTCCTGTGCTAGTAGTATTGGCTGTGAGTCGTTAGTACTTTCTGGATCTTTGTTGAAACATATATAAGTTGGATTCTTTGTGAAATAAAGGGAATCTTGCAAAAAAAAAAAAAAAAAAAAAAGTGGGGAAACAGTGTGGGGTAAACGTCCGGATGCCCAGAAGTTATCAGATTATTGACAAGACATGGAACGACACAAGAAGGTATTAGGTGCGCCACCGTTGGTGGAAACACTTTGCTGCCTCATCGCAATATGTGCGGTGGTACAGCCAGCATTACCATTACACCGAATTAACCCAAGGCAAAATATGTGGATAACCTGGGCCACCCAGACAGGACAACAGTCTTTTTGCCTCTCAATGAGTACACCCTCAGATCCATTTCGAACATGTTTGGTGGGAGTGCCATATTTGTACCTGCCAGATTTTTGAGCATGGGTTTCTGATGGCAGTGCTTTGAATGAAACAAAGATCAATGAGACCTGTTACAGCTTGTATTCGTTGCACATCCCACAGCAGCATTGTCAAAATCTTACAGGGGTAGCAACTGCAAAGATTATCAATTCTCTTAATGTTACATTGCCCTGGGATCCGCAAGAGCTTGATTTAGTAGGATCAACATATGGTAATAAGTCATGTGTATATTTGGCAGGAGGGTTTAGCACAGGAATTAATTATTATCAGCAACACAATATGTCGGGGTGGACAAATGTATCTAGTCCAAGCTCTTGGTATAAGTTTATGGATAGTAGGGATTATTGTGTAGGAGCCATGGGAGCAGAAACCCAGAGGAGTAAGATATTTATAGGTACTAATTATACCGCCAAGGCTTTACCAAGCGGATATTTTTTGATATGCGGTGATCGTGCTTGGCACGGCATCCCAGTGAGATCTTTTGGCGGACCATGTTACTTGGGTAAGCTTACATTGTTTGCACCCTCTATTATTCAGTTACTGAATTTAACAGACAATCGAAGACACAAGGGATCTATAGAAAATCTTGGGCCTGATTGTAACGATAACGTACGACTGTTAGGCAAGGCCACAAGAGTACTGCTATCTCTTTTTACACCAGGGGCTGCAGCGGGTAATGCGTTACGGGAGTTGCAACGTTTAGCATGTTGGACATCGAAACAATTAAATCTTACATCTAGTATTATAAATGATCTCTTAGAAGACACAGAAAACATAAGGCATGCTATTTTACAAAATAGGGCGGCTATAGATTTTTTATTGTTAGCACAAGGACATGGCTGTGAGGATTTTGAAGGAATGTGCTGTATGACCATATCAGGTCATTCGAAGTCTATACATGAAAAGTTGCAGCAGTTGAAAGATAACATGAATAAAGTGATAGTAGAGAAGAACCCCTTGGATGAATGGTTTGGGTCATTAGGGATAACAGGTTGGTTTAAAGAATTATGTCGCATGGGTATTGTTGTAGTTATCGTGATTTTAGCTATTGTAATAATTTTACCTTGTTTGGTTAGCTTGTTGAGGAAAATGGCATCCCAAGTTATTAGTCAAGTCTGGATTGCTCATAAACCAAAGAAGGGAATTGTGGGAGATTTCATGGAAAGCAGGGGACATTTCTTTGAGCCTGATTATTTAGAGTTAAGTACGCCGCAGTCAACGTGAGTGGACCGGAGTACGTGACAGCTACAATATGAACGGACTTTTGAACCACCAGAAAAACAACGGACATGAGGAACTTGGACAGTGGAGTCCAAGTTATTATTAGAAATAATAATAAACAAGATAACAGAACTGCAGAGGCAAGAAGGAGCTGCAAGGGTTTCAACGCAATTAAGAAAGCTGCCATTTCGGCTTAGAACATTTAGCTGTGGGATGGGGACTTAGGAGTTGGTTTGTATCTTTGTTAAAAATAGGGGTTTCTTTTATTCTTGTGTATTTTATTAGGTATAATGTTGCTTTTACTGTGTTTTAATTAATTGTATTCATAGGTCTTTGCAAAGGGCTGAGTTCACAGGCCCACGATGGACTCCCGCTCGATTTGTATGACCATCATCATCTGGAACACCCTAGATGGTCCGACATGTGAATACCACCTCAGCCAAAAACTAACGCGTAGGTCACCTTGACCAACATAACAGGTCAAGATTCTCTGTGCACTGCAACCAGCATCACAAAGCCCATGAACCAATAGACAGGATGGCTATGACTCGTGCAGCGTGCCTGGCCAGCGACCGCATGTGCCATAGGCTCCCTATGTTTCAACTGAGGCAAATTTTAGCACCCGCTGGCCACGTGTGCTGAAATCTGTTCTTCTGCAAATGTATAAATACCGGGATTTTCCGAAGAGCATCGGGTTGGTGTACAGCAAGGCCATCGTTGCCTCTGTGGGGACGCCCACGTAAAGCTGACACCTACCGATTGCTGGGCTGAGTTCGCGGATGGTGGTGACTAGATCTGTTAATACTCTTTTTAAAGAAAAAGGGGGGAAATGTTGTGGAACATTTTTAGCTAATGATCACAAGAGCATTCCAGATGCCTTTAGAAGGCCTTGAACAGAATAAACAGAAGACAAGAATAAGAAAGATACCAATTAGAAAAACACAGGTGCACATTCCACGATAAAGAGAACTTGGCACAACCGACCTCAATTCGGCAGTTTATCTTGACCAATTAGACTGAAACAAGTCTTGTATGTTTTAGTTAGTATAACCAATTATGTTTTATGTTGATGCGCGTGTACAGTGTTGATATAACCAATCATTAAGTGTAACTGGGCGCGTGGACAGTGCATGAATAATGTGTGCAACCAATAGTAAAATAACTGAACGCATGTACAGATGTAACTAATGTATAAAATGATGTCTGATGCTCTAGTAAAGTGGACTTCACCTGATCACATTGGTCTGTGTGTGCTGTCCTGTGCCTCCGCAACGCACCAGCCTCCGGAAAAATCGAATGATACAATGGACTGCTGAAAACTACATTGAGAGCAATGGGGGGTGGAACTTTCAAACGTTGGGATACACGTTTAACAAAAGCCACCTGGTTAGTTAATACTAGAGGATCCACCAATCGGGCGGGCCCCACCCAACCAAGACTTCCACATACTGTAGAAGGTGATAAAGTCCCTGTAGTGCACATGAGGAGTATGTTAGGAAACACAGTCTGGGTTAGTACTCCCTCAAGCAGAGACAAACCCATCCAAGGGGTTGTTTTTGCTCAGGGACCTGGGTACACCTGGTGGGTGATGCAGAAGGACGGGGAAGTTCGATGTGTACCTCAGGGGGATTTGATTTTGGGAGAGAATAGCCAGTTAACTAGGCTGTATGATATTTAACTGCTAAATAACCTGCCAATGTATGTCATTGTATCTATAGGGTCTATATGCCATATCAAGGGTATTACTGTAAGAATTACCCAAGTGTCTGAAGGATGGACTTTGAAACTGAGCCAAGAACAACAGTGATAAAACTTGAACTGGTGCCCAGCAACTTCCTCAAGTTCAACATCTTTGACCTGCAGACCAAGGGTGTGGGTTGCACCAAATGTTCCAGCCAGAAGTTCCAGAGACAGCATACAACAACCCAACACCTCACACCATCTCTCTTATCCTGAAGAAATGTTGCAACAGATGGAGCCCCAAAGTCATAGACTAAATAAAATTGATAGACACATTGGAGGGATAACCCATCGACTAAAGGAATACTATTTGTGTGTGTGTGGGGGGGGGGTGTCCATATACATATATATATGTATATAAGACAAGGAAAGTGGTAGTGGTTGATTGGAAAATGTAAGATCTGGGCATGATGTAAATGGTATAGAATAAGGGGTGGATAATGTCCTGGGTTCAGCTGGGATAGAGTTAATTTTTACAGGAACCTGGGAGGTGGGGGGGCATAGCTGGGGCAGCTGACCTGAAGTAGCCAAGGAGCTATTCCATACCATGTGACATCATGCCCAGTATATAAATGGGGAGTGGGCCGGGGGGAGGGCTCTCTTGCTCTCTCTCGACTTTCGGTGGGGGAAGTGGCGGAGCGTCGGGTCCCGGGTGGTAAGCAGTTGCACTGTGCATCACTCTTTTTTGTATACTCTTTCATTAGTACCGTCGTTCTTGTTGTAACTTTTTTGCGTTGTCCCAGTAAATTGCCCTTATCTCAACCCTCGAGGTTCCAGTTTTTTTTTTCTCTTCTCTCCCCCGTCTCCCCCCTATCCCACCGGAGGGGGGCGGGAGGAGTGAGCGAGCGGCTGCGTGGTCCTTTGTTACCGGCTGGGCTGAAACCACGACACATGGTCACACACGACAAGCTACACACTGATATATTTCTCTCCTGGGCGCTTTCCAGCCCAGCACAGATCCCCCTAAAAGCTTCACACTTCCCTTAACCTCTCTGCACCTCCCCTGCCCTCTCCCCAGTGCAGCACAGTCTGGCATGGCCACACACCAGTGCCCACCACAGGGTGCGGCAGAGCTCTGGGCACTCACCCCACAGCCCCAGACCCTCTGAAGGGCACAGCAGCTCCTCGGGGGTGGAGAGGGGTGAGCCCAAAATGTGGGGGGCATCCAAGGCACAAAGTATAAGGAGATCCCCTTGTATGATGGGAATGCTGCAATGGAGGCCAGCTCTGTCACACAAGTGCCCACTGCCTGTCCTTGCCTGTGGCCACAGGCCTGCCACACAGCAGGACTGTAACCATGCTTGAAGAGCACTCAGGCCTTCCACCAACCAAAGGGTTCAGAAGGAGAGCATGCAAGTGGGAAGAGAGCAGCTCGGGAAAGACCAAGCGCTGGTGCTCCCTGGCAGTGCCGCTGTGCCGGGACTCTTTTCTTCTTCCCCTCTGCACACAGGCACTGCTCCCTGCAGCTGCAGAGAAGGTCTTGGAGGAAGGATCTCAGAAAAACAAGTCAGTGCAGGGCCCTTTATTTTGCTTAAACTCACAGAGGGTACAGCTCCTCATTTGCACAGCCTCCAGATCACAAAAAATCTGGATATATTGTGAATGAGAAACCAGAGGAATATAGACATTTTTTGTGGAAAGCATTCAGAAAAGTAAAAAAACCCAAAACACAACAAACTCCAAACCAAAAGAAATAGAGAAGCCATAAAACCAAAAATCTTCATAAAAGAAACACCAGAGGAGGCTGGGCCTGTAATGAGATATGAGTCCTATGCAAAAGACAACAGGCAGTTTATTCCTTCTCAAAAGCACCCAGTGATTAGTTTTCTCAGGGCATCCTTGATCTCATGGTTTCTCATGCTGTAGATGAGGGGGTTCAAGGCTGGAGGCACCACCGAGTACAGAACTGCCACCAGCAGGTCCAGGGATGGGGAGGACATGGAGGGGGGCTTCAGGTAGGCAAACGTGGCAGCAGTTATAAACAAGGAGACCACGGCCAGGTGAGGGAGGCACGTGGAAAAGGCTTTGTGCTGTCCCTGCTCAGAGGGGATCCTCAGCACAGCCCTGAAGATCTGCCCATAGGACAGTACAATGAAAACAAAACACCCAACAGCTAAACAGACAGCAACTACAAGTACCCCAACTTCCCTGAGGTAGGCATCTGAGCAGGAGAGCTTGAGGATCTGGGGGATTTCGCAGAAGAACTGGTCCACAGCATTGCCTTGGCAGAGGGGTACTGAAAATGTATTGGCAGTGTGCAGCACAGCATAGAGGAAACCACTGCCCCAGGCAGCTGCTGCCATGTGGACACAAGCTCTGCTGCCCAGGAGGGTCCCATAGTGCAGGGGTTTGCAGATGGCAACGTAGCGATCATAGGCCATGACAGTGAGAAGAAAGTACTCTGCTGAGATCAAAAAGACAAACAGAAAGACCTGGGCAGCACATCCTGGGTAGGAGATGGGCCTGGTGTCCCAGAGGGAGTTGGCCATGGCTTTGGGGACAGTGGTGGAGATGGAGCCCAGGTCGAGGAGGGAGAGGTTGAGGAGGAAGAAGTACATGGGTGTGTGGAGGTGGTGGTCACAGGCTACGGCGGTGATGATGAGGCCGTTGGCCAGGAGGGCAGCCAGGTAGATGCCCAGGAAGAGCCAGAAGTGCAAGAGCTGCAGCTCCCGCGTGTCTGCAAACGCCAGGAGGAGGAACTCAGCGATGGAGCTGCCGTTGGACATTTTCTTCCTCTGGGCATGGGGTGCTTTCAAAGTAGAAAAAAGACAGGGAAGAGTCAGGGCATTATTCTCTGAGCAATATCAAAGCCATTTCCCATAGACCCTCCCACTCTCACACAGGCAGACCCTTTTCCTTTTCTTAGGAGACCTTCCTTCAGGCCTGTGGCTGGAGCCCTGCTTGGTGCTGGCCGAGCGTGCAATGAAGAGCAGGGCCTCTGCCCATGGGCTCTTGAGAAGTCAGCCCTGCTCTGCAGCAGTGGGTTCATGGGATCGGTGCGGGCAGGGGCCAGTCTGCTGTTTGACTTTGTCAGCTGAATCCACTCCTAACGCAGAAGGGGTTGTCAGCACCTGCACTCCCAATGATAAGGACCCAGGAAGGTAAAAATAGTTTAAGAGTTCTAGGGTTTTTTACAGCTGACCACATCGCCCCTGGGGAGTTTTCTTAGATCTCGGAAGCCTTCAGCATTTCTGCTGCACTCCGGGAGAACAGCGTGAGCCAGGCAAGTCAGGAGGATTGCCTGTGGCTTCGTGCAGAGAGAGGGGGAGCTGCTCTGTCCTTCTGTCTAGTTCCCACTTTCACTGTGCTTGCACCTGTCTGAGATGGAGGGTGATCACGCTCCCATATTTTACCCTGAAAAGCCACCAGACACTGCTGAGAGCAGAGACATCCACTGCAGACCACCAAATGTCTCACCCTTTCTCAAAGTCTCAGCACCCTGCTTCTAGCCAAGGACACACCGGGCTCATTTCACCAGCCCAAGAGCATTTCCTCAGTCATAGCATCTCTGTGCTTCTCCATGGGGCTTTCTGATAACAGAAAGCTGCTGTGAGACAGGTTTGCATCTTGCAGGGCAGCTCACAGCTTGGAAGGACACTCTGAGGTGACAGCCAAGTGACCTACTGTGCTGGCATCTCTGTAAGGGAGAATCAGCTCTTTCCCCAGCCCCACACACAGCATTGAGCATCACCCCTCAGATGAGAGGAAAGCTGGGACACTTGTTCCCATGGACACAGCTGCAGGGGAGGACCCACAAGACCAGTGTGTGTCTCTGCAGCTGAAACTCCCATCCCCAGAGAGCCTGACAGCAGAAACAAGGTAACAGTAACACAGACAAGTGGAGAAACAAGGAAAAAAGCAGTGATGGTCTGTCTCAGAGAGGTAAAGAGAGAGGCAGCAGGGAAATCAGGAAAGAGTTACCCTTACCCAGCTGTGCATGCCACCTCCCAGGCACCAGCACAGCCAGGCAGTTGTTCTCAGTCCCTGTGCTCTACTTCAGGAGGCTCCTGTCAGACTGACTGATCCCTCAGAGTTACAGCTCCCGAGTCTCAGTGAGCTGTTCAAGCATGACAGCTCCTTTTCCATTTCTCCTGAAAATTCACCAAGACTAGAAAAGAGAAAACCCAGGCTCTGGAAAGCTCCTTAACTTTATAGCAATCCCTGCTTTGAGCTTCTCCTTGAAAAGTGCCCTTGGGAATGCCCCGGGGCTGATCTGGAGCTGTGAGCAGCCCCGATCCACACAGCACCCTCTTGTCAGCAGAAGGACCCTGCCCTGCTGCAAGTTGCTTCTTCCACCCACAGCTTCTCCCCACTCTGCTGTTGGAGCTCCCCAGGCAGGCTGAGTACTTACCCTGACCAGCGGCAGAGCCCCTGCCCCAGCACACAGCCCCCTGGGGTGCAGGGACCCTGCTCAGCAGGACAGCCCTGGGCACCCCTGGCTGCACACCCAGCTTCACACTCCGCAGCCATCCCCGGGTGAAGGCAGCTGACGTGCCCTGTCCCTCTGAGGGTGCAGCAGGGAACCTCTGCTCCAAAGCGCGCCCTTTTTCTCTACACTGCACAAACTGTGAGAGTCCTCCTGACAGATCCCATAGGCTGTGGGATGTGCCAGCTTTAGGAGGTCATTCCAGGAATTGCCCTGCAGCCAGAGACTTACCCTGTGAAGGGCTGTCAAGATTTTTCTCCAGGTCAGCTCTCCTCTCTCCTCCCACCCCAGACTGCCTTTAACCTCTCTCTCTGCCTCACTCCTCTCCCCTCGGTGCCTGCAGGCAGTGCTCTCAGCCCTGCTGCGCTTTGCAGAGGAGCTGCTCCTGGGCAGAGCTGTCTCTCTGAAATGCTGCCTGCTTGCCAGGAGCTCCCTCCACGCCAGGAGCCCAGCCCAGCTCAGCAGCAGAGGACCAGCCCAAGGCAGCACTTTCTCTGCCCCCTCTGGGCTCCCTCCTGGTGTCCCTGGGGCTCAGGGGAACCTGCCAGGAAACAGGCTGAAGCAATCACTGGTGTTGCCTCCCTCAGCCTGGGAGAGACACTTCTTTCCTGAAATAAAATTCTCCTCTCAGAGACAAAGTTACATCTACTTGCCACATTTTTTGGTCGTATTGTTAGACAGGATCCCCAGAGAGAGGCAGGCAGGGATCTCCTTTACCCCTGCTGAGGGAAGGCATCCATGGGTCAATGGAGGCAAATCATCCTGCCTTTCTACTCATGGCATTGGAAGGAGGCTCAGCTGCCTCCCATGCACACCACAAAGCCACAGGAGGTGGGATTCCTCTTGCCTCAGTTCAGGTGTGAGCAAAATAGACACCTGCATGTGAGCTCCTTGTCTCAGCTCCCATCTGAATTAAGGGAGAGCAAAGGCAGGAGTCAGGTGTTCAGATGCAAATACCTGGTGACATTTGAGTTGTCAGAGGTGGTCCAAGATACATGTAGGTAACAGCAAACTGTAACGGAGAAGTTCATAGAGACAGGGCAACATCTTGGGAATCATGTATGAGCCTGGTGGGAAATTCCTTTGGCCAAGTGACATGGCAGCTTATGCCCAACTAAAGGCCAAAAGAACCTTTTCCTACTCCTTATCTTCATGGCACTTGATACAGGTATTCATATGAACGCTTGCAGTCATGTACCATAGCGAGAGCTGGGTCTCTCTCTTTTCCATCAGCTGAATTTACTATACCTCCACTGACTATAGTGTCATGTGTCCCAGGTTCGTCCCCACACTGCCTAACAGAATTCAGGGCACGTACTCTGTTTCATGTCCAAGTCCAGGGCCACAGAGCTACACAAGATGCCAAGGCTGGCAGGGACCTCACAGGAGCTGCAGGAAAGCAATTCCCATTCAGGGTGGGTGCATCATAGACGTCCCAGACGGCATCACAGAGAGTGCGATTTGGTGCCTGTTTGCCATACACTAAAGCCATCAGTCAGAGGCATCAGTCATCAGAGAGGCAAGGTCTGCTCCTTCTCCACCCAAGAGCTGCAGGCATTGCATGAACAGGAAGCATGTCACACAGGGGTTTTTACTCACTCCCTTGATGATCCAGTCAATGAAAAGACCAAGAATTTTCAGAGTGTGCCTGGATACATCTTGTCTTCAAGGACATCATCCTCCAAGCACAGCAATGGTCCATGTCAAAACTCGGTGGAAGCTCAAAAAGGATTTCAAGGGCAGCAAGATGAACTTTTGGTACTTCAGGAACTGTTACAGAAGCAAAAGAGATAAGGTAGGACCACTGCTGAAATGAGGAAGAGTAGCTCTAGATAGACCTGAGGTACTCTACGTCACAGCCTCGGTTAATACCAGCAAGGTCTCCCAGGCCTTTGAGCTGTGAGGCAGGACTCTGGAGGAGAACAACCAGCAGCGGATGGGGATCAAGCGCGGGGTTACTCAAGCAAACTACACCCTTACCAGTCCATGGGAACCATAGGGGCTGCATCCAAGGGTGCTGAGAGAGTGATTTTTTTTCTCGAGGAGGTGCTGGTCTGGTATGACCCCAGGAAGAAAGGAACTCGGACACAGTGAGCTGCATTTTAAAACTATGTTCATCATCGTTAACACTATAAGGAGAGAGCCATGCAGATCATCTTAGGCCCCTTTAGATGGTGAGAACCCCAGGTGGTGTAGCATTGAACGGGCCTTCTACCTGAATGCAGCAAACCATGCAGACCCCATCCATAGAAAACAGTCTCCTCTTTTGGTCATCCAAGCTACTATAGGATTTTCTTACAAGGAACAACTCTACTCATCGTCTCAACAGTCAAACAGAAACGATGTTTTCATGAGAATGTTTTGCTGCACGGTTAGATACAGGCAAGGCCACGCAGGAGGCACGATGTCCAGTACAGAGTGGGACCTGCCTGCAGGCTCGTGTGTGATAATATGCTGCTGAGGTTGTCCTGTGGCCCAGGGATCTGTGCAGCATAACACAGGTTTGATGGCCGTGCTGGACGCGCAGCAGGGTGCAGCGCAGCCCTAAGAACTCGATGGTCAATCTTTTTCTGGTCAGGACCAGTGTTCAGGTTTCCCTGTGAGAAGTCTGTTGTCCACTAAGCTGCCACAGCTGAGATGCCGTGGCCCAAATGTGCACTGCCAGGAGGAGCTGGAGACCCATGGCTTGTCACAGAACTGTGATGGTTTTGGATGAAATGAGACGTGGTGGGACAGCTTGCTGAGCTGTGGTGCTGCAATGGAGGGCTACAGGCTCTGCCCAGGGAGCAGCAGGGAGGACGAGGACTATGTCCCCTGTATGAAGGGGAAGCTTGGATTTGTGGGGGTCCTCTATGTGACAGACAACAGGTTGGACCAGCTTTTGTCATTTAGGATGAGAGCAGGAGTCAGCAGGAGTGACCTGGTGTTTGCAGTTACAAACTGCTTGCTCAGGGAGAGGAAACAGAAAAGGTCTTTTGTCAGCAGCCCCAGGAAGTCTCCAGGTTCATGAGCAGGCACTGTGGAAGGTGGGTGAGGAGGCAATGAGGCACTGGAGCTCTAAGGACCTCATGTCCTTTTGCATGTGCAGAGTGTTTACTGCTGGTGACTACATCCTACGATCAGTACTGGGCTGTGTGCCACCCCCTGCTCTCTACAAGACTCAGGAACTGCCAGGTCTGTCTCCTTCGCTAGGGGGATTTCTGTTCAGCTGCAGTAATCATTTCAGTCACGTCCCAGATAGCGTTCTGTGGCCCCCAGTGGAGTGAACCACTTCTTCTGTGATTTCACCCCATTGCTGGAGCTTTCACACACTGGCACTGTGACACTCATGCTCTTTGCTGTCATGACCTGCTTTTTAGATCCCATCCTCCCCTTCCTGTTCACATGGTCATCCTGTGTGCATCAGAGCTGCCACCCTGAGGAACGTCTCCCATCCGGCGCGGGCAGGCAGAAAGACTTCTCCACCTGCTCCTCCCGCCTCACTACTGCCACTCTTTTCTACAACACCCTCATCCTTGGGTGTGTGATGCCCAGAAGAGCCCTGCTGAGATAGGCTGACAAAGCCCCTTATCTACACCATCCTCACATCCCTGTTCAATCCTCTCATCTACAGCCTGTGGACTAGAAAGGTTGGGGCAGGGGGACACTGAGAAAAATGCTCAGGGAAGCTGTGAGCTGCACGGAGAGCCCATGGGAGTTGTGGGCCTGCAGGAGGAGATCGTTTCTGGTTCTCTTTTGAACCAGCCAAGAGGACCCGGACTGGCACGTGCGGTGTCCTGGGCACTCCCCTGCAAGTGTGGGATATGAAGACGGCTTTTGGTGTGCGATGCAGCAGAGAGGTGCTGGTGGAGCTGGCTGGTGTCATCACGAGGCCTCTCTCAAACATCTTGGAAGGGGCAGAGAGATCAGGGAGGTTCCAAGATCCTCAGAAAAGGCAAATCTCAAATCCATCTTCAAAAAGGGCAAAAAGGTGGATTGGGAGTGTGACAGGTTGGCCACCTTCACCTTGGGAGTGCTTCAGGTTGGCCACCTTCACCTCAGTCCCTGGCAAGGTGACAGGGAAAATGCTCTTGCAGCCATCTCCATCGCTTGAAGGACAAGAAAAGGATTGCTGAACCCATGTGGGAGGGGAAAGAAGGGCATGCTGTGTACCTGGACTTTTGCAAGTCCTTGGATGTGGTTTCCCATAGTCTCCTTAGGGCGCATTGTTGACATCTGGACTGAAGACATGGACGATGCAGTGCATGGGAAGTTGGCTGGATGATCAGGAACGAATTCCATCAGTGGTACAAAGTCCTCTGGGAACCCAGCAGCATCCCTCCGTGATCAGCAAAATTTCATACAAGATCATTAAAAGCTGGAAATTAAGACTTTTTCTGCTATTACATAGATTTCCTTTTCTGCATAGGCTTCCACATTTTTCTAAAATTTACATTCTGGTCTTGATTCAGTTGCCCGCACAGAGGTGGGCATGGCATCCAAGCTGCCCTGTGGTAACTGAAGCACCCATGTGGGAAAAGTGATGCAGGAACCCTTTGGATCTACGAATGGGTTTGCAGGCAGGGAACCTCTGGGGTGGTGCAGGGCATCACCTTCCTCCAGTGCTGCTGGGTAGGCTGTGAAGAGGCCTCTCAAGCACAGCAGACACTATGTCCCCTTGGATGGTGGCTGTGAGGTCACTTCTCACTGGTCAGCAGGGAGAGAGATACTCTGAGGTCATGAAGGTCATCAGGAAGCCACCCTCAACAAGGTGACACATTTGGGGAGGTCAGGAGGAGCCTGGGCAAAAGAAATGGGGGATTTGGGGGAGGGAAGAGGGCCTTGACCAACAGACACAAAAGATTTTGAAGAGGTAAAATGAGCTAAGGGGACATTGCTGTGAAAACACTGACTGTGAATACATTCCTGTTAAGCCCTTACACTATCTCTAACTAGGAAGCTTAAGACCTAACACTACCCCTAAATACTTCTCCTCCCCCTGACAGTAATCCACCGTTACTAACCTAACTGAGCTTAGGCTAACCCTAACCTCAAAGCTTACATCTAAGCCAAATCCCAAACCCATAACCCCTTACCCTTACACTTACCCGGTTGCTCACCCTAGCCCCTAGCCTCTACCCCAGTATTAACATGTTGCCCTTAATCCTAGCCCTCACCCCAGCCCTAAACAAAACCCTG
Source organism: Aquila chrysaetos chrysaetos (assembly GCF_900496995.4). Classification (NCBI taxonomy): domain Eukaryota; kingdom Metazoa; phylum Chordata; class Aves; order Accipitriformes; family Accipitridae; genus Aquila; species Aquila chrysaetos. The sequence continues at coordinate 42,416 of NW_024470326.1, read as the reverse complement.
ACCCACCATGCTAGCCCACACCTTAAACACTAGCCAGGGAACCTCAGCAGAACACCAAACTCTCTCCCTAAGCCTTTGCCTAATCCCCAACCCTGAAAGGTGAGCTCTAATCCCTAAGCTCCTACCTGAACACCGAATCCCTGAAGCTCTCTTTCCCACGCTCTACTGCCCTCAGCTTGGTCACCTCTCCTCAACCTTACGTAAGCTGTTTGGCCCCCTGGGACTGGGGCAGGGATCGTGAGGTCCCAGAAAGGTCACATGGCATTGCGACAGGAATGTGAGGTGACCTGTACCTGATGAGCTCGTAGGCCACAAGGAGAAGATGGGTGGGAATGCTATGGTGAGGTCAGCTGTGCCTCAGGATCTCATGGGACAGCAGGAGGCACAAGGCTGGGAAGGTGGCTGGGAGGTCCCTTCTGTCCTTGGAGTTGACAGGCCAGCAGCAGGAAGATGGCTGGGAAAGGGACTGTGAGGTCACTTCTTTCTGAAGGAGCTGATAGGTCAGCCCTTGACTCATGGCTGGCGTATGTGCTTCTACGCTCACATCTGCCAGTGTGTCTGCCAGGCCAGCAAAAGCATCTTGATTGTGAGAATCCCTTTCCCCAAGTACCTGGTAGGCTTGTCCAGGACAAGGGCTGGGATATGGGTTCTCACACCTCTTCTGCCTGACTACGTGACAGGACAGCAGCAGGCATGTGGCTTGGAAGATCATGGTGAGGTTACTTCTGGGTGGTCAGCTGACATGCCACAAGAAGGCTGATGGGTTGGGCTATCACTCTGACACCAATTATGTCTGAGAAGCTCATAGGACAGTAGGAGGCACATGCCCATGAAGGCAAGTGTGAGGTCATTGGAACCTCTAATCTCTTTGGGTCATTGGCCATCAGCAGACACATGGCTGGCATCTCGGCTATGACATCACTACTGCCTGAGAATCTGACAGCCAGCAGCAGGCACGTGACTTGGTGGTTGTTCTGTACCTGGAGGTTCTGGTTTGTTACGTCCCCAGTAAGAAAGGCACGCAGCCTCGGTGCAGTATATCCAGCCAGGCTGGAGAGACATCAGTGAAGGAACAGAAATGCTGGGGTGAGAGCTAGCTGGGAAAGCAAGGTGGACATCAACAGCCTGAAGGGAAGGAGGTAAAGCATGGGACAGGTTATGACAGCCTGCAGTAGAGATGGCCAAGTGCTCTGGCAAGGCTGAAAGGCAGAACAGGTCCAAGGGATTTGTCATCTTGGATTTGACAGTAGCTTCTGCCCCTGAGGCCTACCAGGTAAAACTTGTTTTGAGGCTCTGGACTTAGTTTCTTCCTCACCCCTGCTTGGGGAGGCCAAGAGGTGTTGCACAGTTTTCCTACTCTTGGCATTGCTCACCCTCACATCTTGCTGCCCCCAGGAAGAGCCCTGACTCACCTGTGAGGGACAGAATCTGTCTGCCCAAGGTCTGGAGATCAGGGCTTGGCCTTTCTGCTGCATAAAACATACCAAATATTTTCTCAGCATTAGAGCCACCTTCACAGTGCTTTTGCCTACCTGCAATCACAGCCTCCAGTTATCTGCTCTAACGAGTCCCTGGGGAGGCTTTGTCAGTAATGGCCCTCAGTGGGGCCCATTAATGCTTCAAGGTACTTTGCTTCTGACTTTGGCTTCTTGAGAAGTTTCTTTCAGTCTGCTCTCAGTAGCTGAGGTCCATGGACTCAGCCTCAAACACACCATGGGGCTCATTAAAATACAGAAAGTTCTAACGAGCCTTCTTTCTTCCTGCAATTTTCTCCAAGTCTTCAAGACTTGTACAGCTAATTAGAAAAATTTCATAGTGTAGTTAAGGAGGAAGATTTCAAACTGCACCTATACCCATAATTTTTTTCCTTTTAAAGAATAGTTTTTCTTACTCTTCAATTTAGAGAAGAGGTGATAGAAGCATTCTCCAAGTGATAATGATCCAGAGTGTCTCCTCAGGAGGTCTGGACAGCTAGGAAGAGCAGTGCCTTGAGCTCTGACACTGTATGGACAACCTTGCTCCTCACCTCTCAAACCTCACCACTTCTGACCTTGGCCACCTGGGGCTTACATCTCTGTTCCTTGCCTCAGTTTCCTCCACTGATCTCTACAGTTGGATGTTACAGCTCCATTGCATCATCTCCCCCCTGCTCTCCTTAGAGAGCTGGCTGCACACAGGCCCAGAAGATTTTTTCCTGTTTGCAAGCAAAGCAAAGAAAATCATAATTAAGTTTCATAAACAACGTCACACTCCTCAACCATATGCAAAGTCCAGCTGCCCCTAATGAGGCTGTCTGTCTACAAGGGATAATCTTACGAGAAATGTTTCTGATGAATACGAAAAAGTTAGATACAAACACAATTAAAGAATTGGCTAAAGAGACTATTAGACTACTGGAAGACAGGCAAGCTTTTAACTCCCTGAAGCTCAAAGCAGCTGCATAGGGGAGAGGTATCTGAATGAACAAAGAGTAAGGGAAGGAGAGAAGTGGAGCATAATGGAAAGGGCCTTTGCCTAGGCAGCCTGCATCTGAAAAGATGACTTTCACAAACGGTCATTTTGTCAGGACAGGTGTAACTACATGAAAGACTAGAGAAACTAAATACACCGAAGAACAGGCAGAACAGTGGTAACGCAATTACAGGGAAAGACTGATATTTCTTTGGAATGTCCTCTGTAAAGGGTCATGGAATTGGTAGGGGTCTCTTGAGAGTGAAGACAAACCCAAGTTGCGCCCGTCTCCTTGTGATAAATGAATTTAGTCTCAAACAGGATTCCAATCAAAGTTTACAATTTATTAAATGAATAAAGGCAAGCAAACAGCGCTGCGTGGATCAGGGGTCTCTGCTCTACCAAGATGCCCGCTGTGAAAAACAACCCAGCTTCTTTTATAGTCCAACATTAGTTACATCGTGTCCTTTCAAGACTCTCCTCATTGGCTGAGGGGTCTTCAGTTCTCCTAGAAACTTCTCGAACTCTCCTCATTGGCTGAGGGGTCTTCAGTTCTCCTAGAAACTTCTCGAACTCTCCTCATTGGCTGAGGGGTCTTCTATACAATGTATCTCCTCACTGCTCCTCGCTGCTCGGGCATGACAGCAGACATCCTGTGCGAGAGGACACCCTGCACAACACCAGCTGTGGCCATCAAAACCCAAGCAAGTTCGCAACAGACACCCCCCCCCCCCCCCCAACAAATGCATATAACAAATTGCTTACACACTGCCACTTCAATACACCCTCTATTCATACATACTAAAGATCACCCCGTTCGTAACCTCGCTTAATACTATGATAAATGCCTCAGTTCTCCCCTAGGATCTCTTGTTTAACACTGCGCAGTTAACAACAAAACCGGTTTTGGGCTGGCAAAAAAGAACGATATACATATCATCTGTTTCCTCCTGGCCTGTGGTTATATGAGGACCAACAAAATGGTTAAAGTGAGGGTCACATTTTATTATGCGGCCCTAGCATTGTTTATATTGACACGAATCAGATGAACACATTTCACACTTCCCAAGGGTAAATCAGGCCTTGCCAACCTGATTGCCGTCATGATGAAGGAAGTGCATTTGTGCATGAGGGGAACATGGTGGATGTTGTTTACCTGCACTTCAGCAAGACTTTTGGCACAGTCTCCCTCAATATTCTTCTGCTCAAGTTAGGACAGTACGGTCTGGATGGATAGACAAAGAGATGGGCAAAACAGCAGTTGGATGATGAGGCTGAGAGCAGTGGTGAAGGGGCCATACCCTACCTGGAGGCCAGTGGGACACCTTGGCACATTGTGGGGCTGCACAGGGGACTCTCCTGGGCGCTGTGCAGTTTTACACCTGTATCCATGACCCGGAGGAGGCAACTCTCACCACGTTTGTTGGTGGCACTATATTGGGAGGACCATTCCTGTGCCTTGGGATGCCATTCAGGGGAACCTAACAGGCAGAAGGACTGTCCTGTCAGGAACGTTGTGAGATACAAGAAAGACAAAGGCCAGATCCTGTGCCTGGGATAGACTAACACCCTGCAGTGGCAGGGGAAGGGGGCTGCCTGGCCAGAGAGCACCTCTGAGGAAACAGCCCTGGTGGTGCTGGGGGACAGAAGGCAAAACACCATCCAGCAGTGATCCACATGATCCAGGGCTACCTGGTAGCAGAGGTGGCCAGCAGTGTCCTGGAGTGTAGAGAGAAGAACCTCGCCAAAAGATGGGGAAATTATTGTCTCCCCTGCCCATCACTTGTCAGCCACCTGTACACTACTGTGTCCCTTTTTGGGACCCTGGTTCAAGTGTCCTGGGTCTGGCTGGGGTGGGGTTCACTTTCTTCGTAGCAGCCCCTATGGTGTTCTGTTTTGCATTGGTGCCTAGAACAGTGTTGATAACACACCAGCGTTTTAGCTGTTGCTGAAGAGTGTTTGCACAGCGTCAAGGCCTTCTCTGTTTCTCGCTCTGCTCCCTCCCAGTGAGTAGGCTGGGGGTGGGCGAGAAGTTGGGGGGCAATGGGACACAGCCAGGCCAGCTGACCCCATCTGACCAAAGGGATATTCCATACCATACGACGTCATGCTCAGCCATAAAAGCTCAGGCAGAGGAAGAAGGTGATGGAGTTTCCTGTCATTCAAGGTGTCTGTTGAAGGGAGACTGGCTGGGTGTCACTCTGCTTGTGGGAGGTGGGAAGTGATTGCCTCTGCATTGCCTGTTGGGTTGGGTTTATATTTGTTTTAATCTGTTTTCATTCACCTATTATCTGTTTTTATCCCAACCCACAAGCTGCCCAACAACTCCATGCAGCAGCATGGGTAGAGACCTGGCCGGCTAAGGAGTGCTCTGAGGAGAAGGGCCTGGGCAGCAGGATGATGCCATATGAGCCAGTGGGCCTCCCATTTCAAAAGGAGAGCAGAGAAACTGGAGAAGGTCCGGAGGAGGTCTGCCAAGGTGGAGTGAGGAGCTTAAGGCACGAGCTGCGAGGAGAGTGTGAGGGAACTGGGCCTCTCCAGCCTGCTGAAGGAGGCCTGGGGCCACCTAAGAAGAGCCTACAGCTACCTGGAGAGATGGTGGAGCCAAGCTCTCTTCTGCAGTGGCCAATGATATGTCGGAGGCAACAGCCACAACTTGCCTCTTGGGAGCTTTAGGCTGAGCCTGAGGATAAAATAAAATGGACTAGGAGGAGTGGTGTTGTGATTTCCACCTTTGGAGCTCTTCTTTGCTCCTCAAAGTCACAGCCAGCCTGGAGGTTGGACTAGACACTCCCCAACTAGCCTTTCCAGGAGCCTGTGCCTTGGCACACGCTGTACAAGAAGAGATCGAGTTGGAGGCGAGGGTCTCTACATCATACGCTCATCGGACAATTCAGGGTGGAAGGGAGCTCAGGTGGTCTATAGTCCAATGCCCAGCTCCAAGCAGGGCCAGCTCTGAGGTCAGACCAGGTTGCTCAGTAAATGTCAGCAGCCACAGAGAGAGTTGACACATGAACTAGGCATCTAGGCCACCATTACAGCAATGGAGACGAGGCATTTGACCAGCTCCCTGAGCACAGCTATGGGTATGCCACGCCTCCTGAGATTCCTGGGAACATCCACCTTCTTGTCCACAGGAGTGGGTTCCTTATGCAAGTTTCCTGGCATATCTGCAGACCAATGGGGTGCTTTAGGCTGCAAACAGAATTGAAAGCAAGCCTGTGACTGGGGTCCTATCAGCTTAATTGCTACAAGAGAGGGAGATGGAGGGATCTCAGAGCTGCCGGGTTCCTGCTGAAGATTTAAGGCCTCTGAGGCAGCAGCAGAAGATAACAGTTTTGAACTGGCATAGCCTTTAGATCACTTCACATGTGATGGCTCTGCTCCCCCATTTCAGTCATTGGCACCTGGAAACCACCCTTGCTTTTCAGGACAGCCTGTGATCCAACCCCACTGTGGACGTCATGCTGGGGGTCGACCAGCTAGAGAGCAGCTCCACAGAGAAGGACCTTGAGGTCCCAGAGGACAAGCAGCTGAGCATGAGCGAGCAATGCACCCTCATGGCAAAGGCCAACAGCCTCCTGGGCTGCATGAGGAGAAGCATTGCTGGCAGATGGAAGGAGGTGCTCCTTCCCCTCTACTCAGCACTGCTGAGGCCACAGCTGGAGTGCTGTGTCAAGTGCTGCGCTGCCCAGTTCATCATACTTGTTGACCTACTCAAGCAAGTGCAGCAAAGGGCCACAAAGCTGGTTTAAGGGACTGGAGCATCTTTCCTAGGAGGAAAGGCTGAGAGATGTGGGACTGTTCAGCCTGGAGAAGAAAAGGCTGAGGGGGATCTCATTAATGGGTATAAAATTCCATCTGAACCCCAGAAAACTGTGTTTGACTGTGAGGGTGGTTAAACACTGGAACAGGCTTCCCGGAGAGGTTGTGCAATCCGCATCCATGGGGGTACTCCATACCCACCTAGATAAGGTGCTGAGCAACATACTCTAGCTGAGCCTTCCACAGCTGAGGGGGTTGAACTGGTCCCTTCCAATCTCAACATGTCTGTGATTCGGTGAGTATAAAGGAGAAAGAAATGAACGGAACACTAGTAGGGACAGCAGGTGTACCCCAGGGTACCAGCAGGGTTACCGCTACTACCCTGGAGTACCAGTAGGGCAAAAGGTGCTACTCGGGAGGATAAGGTCGGGATGCCAGGTCTACCCCACCCCCATGGTTAGGGAGGCCAGGTCAACCCGGCGCTTGCTGGTAGGGAGGCCAGGTCTACCCCGTAAGCACCAGTAGGGAGGCCAGGTCTAACCCACTGGCGCCAGCAGGAAGGCCAGGTCTACTACGCCCGCGCTGTATGGGAGGCTAGGTCTACCTCGCTAGCGCTGGTAGGGTGGCCAGGTCTACCCCATAGCATCAGGCAGGGATACAAAACCTACCCCAGAGGGTCAGGCAGGGAGGGTGGGTCTACCACCGGGAGCCAGCAGGGACAGCAGTTGTATCCCAGAGTACAAGTTGGGGTATCAGTACTACCCCCAAGTAGCCGGGGGGGGGTTACCGGTGCTACCCAGGAGTACTAGTGGGGGTATCGGTACTACCCTGGAGTACTAGTAAGGGTACCGGTAGTACCCCGGAGGATCAGGTAGGGGATGCCAGGTCTACCCCATCCTCATGGGTAGGGAGGCCAGGTCTAGCCTGGAGCACCAGTAGGGACAGCAGGTGTACCCCGGGGTACGAGCAGGGGTACCGCTACTACCCTGGAATACCAGTAAGGGTACTGCTACTACCCCAGAGCGTCTGGAAGGGACTCCAGGCCTACCCGCGATGGTCAGGTAGGGAGGCCAGGTCTACCCTGTCCGTGCGGGTAGGGACGCCAGGCCTACCTGGAGCATCAGGTAGGGGTACAGGCCGATGCCAGAGGGGAGGGAGGGAGGGCAGGTCGACCCCCGCACGCCCATTGTGATGCCAGGTTTACCCCGGAATACCAGCATGAGCATCGGTACTACCCTGGAGCATCAGGTAGGGACGCCAGGCCGAGCCCGGAGCTTCAGGTAGGGAGGCCAGGTCTGGCCCGGAACGCCAGTAGGGACAGCAGCTGTACACTGGGGTAACATTAGCGGTAGTGGTACTACCCTGGAGTACCAGTAGGGGTAACGGTGCAACCCGGGAGGATGAGGTAGGCACGCCAGGTCTACCCCACCGCCATGGTTAGGGAGGCCAGGTCTACCCCGCCAGCACCGGTAGAGAGGCCATTTAAACCTCGCGCTTGCAGGTAGGTGGGCCAGGTCTAACCCAGTGTGCCAGTAGGGAAAGCAGGTGTATCCTGGGGTACCATCAGGGGTACTGCTACTACACTGGAGTACCAGTAGGGGTAACGGTAATACCCGGGAGGATGAGGCCGGGACGCCAGGTCTACCCTACCCCCATGGTTAGGGAGGCCAGGTCAACTCCGTGCTTGCTCTTGGGAGGCCAGGTTTAACCCAGTGCGCCAGTAGAGACAGCAGGTGAACCCCGGGGTACCAGTAGGGGTACTGGTACTACCCTGGGGTACTAGTAGGGGAAAAGGTGCTACTCGGGAGGATGAGGTCGGGACTCCAGGTCTACCCCACTCCCTTGGTTAGGGAGGCCAGGTCAACCCCGTGCTTGCTAGTAGGGAGGCCAGGTCTACCCCGCAAGCACCGGCAGTGAGGCCAGATGTACCCCACCAGTGCCAGCAGGGAGGCCATGTCTACCTTGGCAGCGCCGGTAGGGTGGCCACGTGTACCCTGGAGCATCAGGTAGGGATACGAGGCCTACCACAGAGGGTCGGGTAGGGAGGGCAGGTCTACCCCTACATGCCCATTGTGACTCCAGGTGTACCCCGGAGTACAAGTAGGGGTACCGGTACTACCCCAGAGCGTCACATAGGGACGCCTGGCCAATCTCGGATCATCAGATAGGCAGGCCAGGTCTAGCCCGGAGTGCCAGTAGGGACAGCAGGTGTACCCATGGTACCAGCAGGCGCCCGCGCCTTTAGGGAGGCCAGGTCTACCTCGCCGGCAACGGTATAGTGGCCAGGTGTACCCTGGAGCATCAGGTAGGGATACGAGGCTGACGCCAGATGGTCAGGTAGGGAGGGCGTGTCTACCGCTGCACGACAGCAGGGACAGCAGTTGTACCAGTAGGGGTATCGGTACTACCCCCAAGTACTCGGGGGTGGGGTTACCAGTGCTACCCTGGAGTACGAGTGGGGGTATCGGTACTACCCTTGAGTACCACTAAGGGTACCAGTAGTACCCTGGAGGATCAGGTAGGGGACGCCAGGGTAGGGAGGCCAGGTCTAGCCTGGAGGACAATTAGGGACAGCAGGTGTAACCAGGCGTACCAGCAGGGGTACTGTTACTACCCTGGAGTACCAGTAGGGGTAACGGTACTAACCGGGAGGATGAGGTCGGGACGCCAGGTCTACCCCACCGCCATGGTTACAGAGGCCATTTCTACCCCGCCCACGCCAGTAGGGAGGCCAGGTCTACACACCCCACACCGATACGGAGGCAAAGACAACCCCGCCCACGTGGGTATGGAGGCAAGTTCTATCCAGCCCGCATGGGTAGGCAGGCCAGGTCTACCCCACCCTTGCCAGTAGGGAGGCCAGGTCTACCCAACCCACGCCGGTAGGGAGGGCAGGTCTACCCTGCCTTTGCTGGTAAGCATCCCACATTTACCCTGCCTGTGCCAGTAGGGAGGCTAGGTCTACCCGCCTAACGCCAGTAGGGAGGCCAGGTCTACACACCCCACACCAATACGGAGACAAAGACAACCCCGCCCACGTGGGTATGGAGGCAAGTTCTATCCAGCCCGCACGGGTAGGCAGGCCAGGTCTACCCCACCCTTGCCGGTAGGGAGGCCAGGTCTACCCAATCCACGCCGGTAGGGAGGCCAAGTCTACCCTTCCTGTGCCGGTAAGCAGCCCAGGTCTACCCTGCCTGTGCCAGTAGGGAGGCTAGGTCTACCCGCCTGAGCCAGTAGAGAGGCCTGGTCTACCCACCGGTGCCAGCAGGGAGGCCTGGTCTACTGCACTGGCACCGGCAGGGAGGCCTGGTCTTGCCAACCATTGCCAGCTGGGAGGCCAGGTCTACCTCACCCGCGCTAGTAGGGATGCCAAGTCAAATCCTCCCGAGCAGGTAGGGAGGCCAGGTCTACCCTGCCCACGCTGGTAGGGAGGCCAGGTCTACCTGCCTGTGCCGGTACGGAGGCCAAGTTACCAATCCCTTACTAGTGGGTAGGCCAGGTCTACCAGGCCGGCGCAGGTAGGAAGTCCAATTTGACCCAGTTAGCTCAGGTACGGTGGCCAGGTCTACGCTGCCACGCGGGTAAGGAGTCCAGATCTACACCTCCCTTACTAGTAGGGAGGCCAGGTCTAGCATGCCCACGCAGGTAGAGAGGCCAGGTCTACCCCATCAGCACGGGTAAGGAGGCCAGGTCTACCCCATCTGCACCGGTATGGAGGCCAGGTCTACGCTGCAGCACAGGTAGGGAGGCCAGGTCTAAACCATCCGCGTGATAGGGAGGCCAGGTCTACCCTGTCCGTGAGCGTAGGGAGGCCAGGTCTACCCCGCCCCTGTGGGTAGGGAGGCCAGGTGTACCCCGCCCTTGTCAGTAGGGAGGCCAGGTGTACCCCGCCCTTGTCAGTAGGGAGGCCAGGTCTACCCCGCCCGCGCAGGTATGGAGGCCTAGTCTACCACTTACTTACGGTTAGAGAGGCCACATCCACTCCGCCCGCGCAGGTAGGGAAGCCAGGTGTACCCCGCCCACGCCGGTAGGGAGGCCAGTTCTACCCCTCCCTTACTAGTAGGGAGGCCAGGTCTACCAAGCCTGCGTAGGTAGGGAGGACAGGTCTACTCCGCCTGCGCTAGTACGGATCCCAAGCCTACCCCTCCCTAACGGGTAGGGAGGCCATGTCTACCCCGCCTGCGCGGGTAGGAAGCCAAGTCTACGCGCCTGCGTGGGTAGGGAGGCCAGATCTACACCTCCCTTACTAGTAGGGAGGCCAGGTCTACCCCACCTGCGCTGGTACGGAGGCCAGGTGTAGCTCACCCGCGTGATAGAGAGGCCAGGTCTACCCCACCCGCGACAGTAGGGAGGCCAGGTCTACGCTGCCTGTGCCAGTAGGGAGGCCAGGTCTACCCCGCCCACGCTGGTAGGGAGGCCAGTTCTACCCCATTAGCGCAGGTAGGGAGGCTAGGTCTACTCCATCACGCAGGTAGGGAGGCCAGGTCGACCCTGCCGGCGCCAGTAGGGAGGCCAGGTCTAAGCCCCCGCACAGGTAGGGAGGCCAGGGCTATGCCCCCGCGCGGGTAGGGAGGCCAGGGCTATGCCCCCGCGCGAGTAGGGAGGCCAGGTCAAAACTATCCACGTGATAGGGAGGCCAGGTCTACCCTGTCTGTAAGCGTAGGGAAGCCAGGTCTACACTGCCCTTGTCAGTAGGGAGGCCAGGTCTATCCCACCTTTGCTGGTAGTGAGGCCCGGTCTTTCCCATCCGCGCAGGTATGGAGGCCTGGTCTACCACGTACTTACGGTTAGAGACGCCACATCTGCCCCGCCCGCGCCGGTAGGGAAGCCAGGTCTACCCTGCCCACGCCCATATGGAGGCCAGGTCAACCCCGTCCATGCCAGTAGGGAGGGCAGGTCTTCTGTGCCCTTGCTGGTATAGTGGCAAGGTCTACCACGCCTGTGCAGGTAGGGAGGCCAGGTCTACCCCATTAGCGTGGGTAAGGAGGCCAGGTCTAGCCCATTGGCGCGGGTAAGGAGGTCAGGTCTACCCCATCTGCCCCGTTAGGGAGGCCAGGTCTACCATACCTGCGCCTGTAGGGAGGCTATGCCTACCCCGCCGGCGCCGGTAGGGAGGCCATGTCTACACCGCCCGCGCCAGTAGGGAGGCCAGGTCTACACCCCCGCATAGGTAGGGAGGTCAGGTACCCCACCCACGCCGGTAGAGAGGCCAGTTCTACCCCTCCCTTGCTAGTAGGGAGGCCAGGTGTACCAAGCCTGGGCGGGTAGGGAGGACAGGTCTACCCTGCCTGCACCGGTACGGATGCCAAGCCTACCCCTCCCTAACCGGTAGGGAGGCCAGATCTACCCTGCCCCTGTGGGTAGGGAGGCCAGGCCTACCCTGCCTGCGCCGGTAGGAAGCCAAGTCTACGCCCCCGCGTGGGTAGGGAGGCCAGATCTACACCTTCCATACTAGTAGGGAGGCCAGGTCTACCATGGCTGTGCGGGTAGGGAGGCCAGATCTACCCCGCCCCTGTGGGTAGGGAGGCCAGATCTACCCCGCCCACGCCAGTAGGGAAGCCAAGTCTACACTGCCTGTGCCGGTACGGAGGCCAGGTCTAGCTCACCCGCGTGATAGAGGGGCCAGGTCTACCCCACCCACCCCAGTAGGGAAGCCAGGTCTACCCACCCCACACTGATACGGAGGCCAGGACAGCCCTGCTCACGTGAATATGGAGGCAAGTTCTACCCCGCCTGTGTGTAGGGAGGCCATGTCTACCCCGCCCACGCCAGTAGGGAGGCCAGGTGTAAGCCCCTGCACAGGTAGGGAGGCCAGGTCTACCCCACCCACACCAGTAGGGAGGCCAGTTCTACCCTCCCTTACTAGTAGGGAGGCCAGGTCTATCCCATCCGCCCTGGTAGGGAGGCCAGGTCTACCCCGCCTGCGCCGGTACGGAACCCAAGTCTTCCCCTCCCTAACTCATAGGGAGGCCATGTCTACCCCCGCTGCGCTGGTAGGAAGCCATGTCTACACCCCCACGTGGGTAGGGAGGCCAGATCTACACCTCCCTTACTAGTAGGGAGGCCAGGTGTACCACGACCGCGCGGGAGGGAGGCCAGCTCTACCCAATTAGCGCGGGTAGGGAGGCTAGGTCTAAGCACCCGCACAGGTACGAAGGCCAGGTCTACGCCACCGCGACAGTAGGGAGGCCAGTTCTACCCCACCCACGCCAGTGGGGAGGCCAGTTCTACCTCTGCCTTACCAATAGGGAGGCCTGGTCTACCCCATCCACCCGGGTAGGGAGGCCTGGTCTACCCGCCCGCGCCGGTACGGAGGCCAAGTCTACCCCTCCCTTACTAGTAGGGAGGCCCGGTCTACCACGCCCGCGCAGGTAGGGAGGCCAGGTCTACCCCTTTAGTGTGGGTAAGGAGGCCAGGTCTACCCCATCCGCCCCAGAAGGGAGGCCATGTCTACCCCGCCTGCGCAGGTAGGAAGCCATATCTACGCGCCCGCGTGGGTAAGGAGGCCAGATCTACACCTCCCTTTACTAGTAGGGAGGCCAGGTCTACCCTGCCCGCGCCAATAGGGAGGCCAGGTCTACCCACCCCACGCCAGTAGGGAGGCCAGATCTACCCTGCCTGTGCTGGTAGTCAGCCCACGTCTACACTGCCTATGCTGGTAGGGAGGCTAGGTCTACCCGCCTGCGCCAGTAGGTCGGCTTGGTCTACCCAACCATCGCCAGCAGGGAGGCCAGGTCTACCTCGCCCATGCCAGTAGGGAGGCCAGGTGTACGGCGCCCGCGCCAGTAGGGAGGCCCGGTCTACCCCGTCCGCCCCGGAAGGGATCCCATGTCTACCCTGCCCGCACCAGTAGGGAGGCCAGGTCTACCCTCCCCACGCGATAGGGAGGCCAGGTCTACCCTTTCCGTGAGTGTAGGGAGGCCAGGTCTACCCTGTCCGTGAGTGTAGGGAGGCCAGGTCTACCCTGCCCACGCCAATAGGGAGGCCAGGTCTACCTACCCCACACCGATACAGAGGGCAGGACAACCCCACGCACGTGGGTACGGAGGCAAGTTCTGCCCCGCCCGCGAAGGTAGGGAGGACAGTTCTACCCCACCCTTGCCAGTACGGATGCCAGGTCTACCCACCCCGCGCCAGTAGGGAGGACAGGTCTACCCTGCTTGTGCTGGTAGGGAGGCGAGGTCTACCCAAACCACACAGATACGGAGGCCAGGACAACCCCGACCACGTGGGTACGGAGGCAATGTCTACCCCGCCCGGTCGGGTAGGAAGGCCAGGTCTACCCCTCAAGCGCCAGCAGGGTGGTCTGGTCTAGCCTGCCCATGCAGGTAGTGAGGCCTTGTCTACCACACCGGTGCTGGCAGGGAGTCCTGGTCTACCCAACCATTGCCAGCAGGGAGTCCAGGTCTGCGTGGCCCATGCCGGTACAGAGACCAGGTCTACCCAGCCCACGGTGGTAGGGAGGCCAGGTCTACCCCATCCGCGCTGGGAGGGAGGGCAGGTCTTCCCTGCCCTTGCTGGTACAGTGGCAAGGTCTACCCCATTAGCGTGGGTAGGGAAGCCAGGTCTACCCTGCCCACGCCAATAGAGAGGCCAGGTCTGCCCCGCCGGCGCCAGTAGGGAGGCCAGGCCTACAACCCCCCCGGCAGTAGGGAGGCCAGGTCTACGCCCCCGCACCGGTAGGGAGTTCAGGTCTACCCCATACGCCCGGGTAGGGAGGCCAGGTCTACCCGCCTGCGCCGGTACGGAGGCCAAGTCTACCCCTTCCTTACTAGTAGGGAGGCCAGGTCTACCACGCCCACGCAGGTAGTGAGGCCAGGTTTACCCCGCCCTTGTCAGTAGGGAGGCCAGGTCTACCCCACCATTGCTGGTAGGGAGGCCCGGTCTACCCCTCCCAAGCAGGTATGGAGGCCTGGTCTACCCCTTACTTACGGTTAGAGAGGCCACATCCACCCTTCCCGCGCTGATAGGGAAGCGAGGTATACCCTGCCCACGCCGATATGGAGGCCAGGTCAACCCCGTCCGCACCTGTGGGTAGGGAGGTCAGCTCTACCCTGCCCGCGCCAGTAGGGAGGCCAGGTCCACCCTGCCTGTGCCGGTAGGGAGGCGAGGTCTACCAAAACCACACAGATACGGAGGCCGGGACAACCCCGCCCACGTAGGTATGGAGGTAAGTTCTACCCTGCCCGTGAGTAGGGAGGCCAGGTCTACCCCGCCCACACTGATACAGAGGCCAGGACAACCCCGTCCATGCTGGTAGAGACGCCAGGTCTACCCTGCCCTTACCGATAGGGAGGCCAGGTCGACCCCGTCCTCGCCGGAAGGGAGGCCATGTCTACCCCAAAAGCTCGGGCAGGGAGGCCAGGTCTACTCCATCCGCCCAGGTAGTGAGGCCAGGTCTACCCGCCTGCGCCGGTACGGAGGCCAAGTCTACCTCTCCCTTACTAGTAGGGAGGCCAGGTCTACCACGCCCGCGCGGGTAGGAAGTCCAGCTCTACCCCATTAGCGCAGGTAGGGAGGCCAGGTCTTCCCCCCCTGCAACATAAGGGAAGCCAGGTCTATGTTGCCGTGCGGGTAGGGAGTCCAGATCTACACCTCCCTTACTAGTAGGGAGACCAGGTCTACCACACCCACGCAGGTAAGGAGGCCAGGTCTACCACATTAGCATGAGTAAGGAGGCCAGGTCTACCCCATTAGCCCTGGTAGGGAGGCCAGGTCTACACCGCCCGCACCAGTAGGGAGGCCAGGTCTACCCACCCCATGCCCGTTAGGAGGCCAGATCTACCCAACCTGTGCCGGTACACAGGCCACGTCTACGCCTCCCTTACCAGTAGGGAGGCCATGTCTACCCTGCCTGTGCCGGTAGAAAGCCAGGTCTACGCCCCCGTGCATGTAGGGAAGCCAGATCTACACCTCCCTTACTCGTAGGGAGGCCAGGTCTACCCCACAAGCACCTGCAGGGTGGTCTGGTCTACCCTGCCTGTGCGGGTAGTGAGGACTGGTCTTCCACAACCATTGCCAGCAGGGATGCCAGGTCTACCCCGCCCACGCCAGCAGGGAGGCCAGTTCCACCTCTGCCTTACCGATAGGGAGGCCAGGTCTACCCCATCCGCCCCGGTAGGAAGGCCAGGTCTACCCCGCTTGTGCCGGTAGGGAGGCGAGGTCTACCCACCCCACACCGATACAGAGGCCAGGACAACCCCACCCACGTGGGTACGGAGGCAAGTTCTACCCCGCCCTTGCTGGTAGGGAGGCCAGGTCTCCCCCGCCCTTGCCAGTCAGGAGGCCAGTTCGACCCCTCCCTTACCGATAGGGAGGCCAGGTCTACCCCACCTGCACCAGCAGGGAGGCCTGGTCTAGCCAAACATTGCCAGCAGGGAGGCCAGGTCGACCCCAGTCCGCGCCAGTAGGGAGGCCAGGTCTACCCTGCCCACGCTGCTAGGGAGGGCAGCTCGACCCCGCACCGTAGGGGGCCAGTCTATTCCATACCGGTAGGGAGGCCAGATCTACCCTTCCTTTACTAGTAGGAAGGTCAGGTCTACCATGCCCGCGTGGGTAGGGAGGACAGGTCTACCCCACTGTCGTGGTTTAACCCCAACCAGCAACTAAGCACCACGCAGCCACTCAGTCACTCCCCCCCCGACCCAGTGGGATGGGGGAGAAAATCGGGAAAAAAGAAGCAAAACCCACGGGTTGTGATAAGAACAGTTTAATAGAACAGAAAAGAAGAAACTAATACATATGGCTTCACAGTGGCTTTCTGTCCCTCTGGGTTGCTTATTAGCACAG
The DNA here is from genome assembly GCF_900496995.4 of Aquila chrysaetos chrysaetos. Classification (NCBI taxonomy): domain Eukaryota; kingdom Metazoa; phylum Chordata; class Aves; order Accipitriformes; family Accipitridae; genus Aquila; species Aquila chrysaetos. The sequence continues at coordinate 26,411 of NW_024470326.1, read as the reverse complement.
GTTTTGCTGCAATAAAACTATTTGAAACTCCACCTACACCCAACACTCCTTCCGCATTTACAACTAATGGCCATGAGGAGGGCCAGTTACGCTGTGCTATGATGGTCATATTAGCCCCAGAGTCCAGCAAACCTATCAATTTTATCTGTGATGGGGATGCATTTGCCATAGTGAGGGTACAGGTCATTTGTGGCCTGCTTTCCATAATGCATTGCAACCAAAATACCTGCAGCTTTCCAGTGGACCCAAAACCTTGAGTACCACGAATTACCTGTTCTGTTGCAGGCACACAGCTCATAAATGGTACGAGTTGAGCAATTCGTGTGCCTCCTTTTATAGTGACTGGAGGCGTTGCAGTAGATACTATTGCACATATTTGCCCGTGATAATCAGCATCAATAACTCCCACAGGCACCATTAACCCTTGCAAAGTACTACTTGATTGTCCTATTAGTAAGGCACTTAATCCTTTACCAATTGGTCCCCAGGCTTCCAGGGGCACTTTATGCACTCCTGGGGTAGATAAAGTTACTGTGTGGGCGGTGCATACATCCATCCCGGCTGCTCCTTGGGTTTGTCCCCATAACTTGTCACAAAGGCTTGTGGTGTCTGCGCTGGCTGTTGTACCAGAAAGGGGTTGCTGGAGTGGTAGGGCATTCGTGTCTGCACGCGCCCCATCATGCTCTTTATGCCGTTTCCTGACTGGAGGGGTTGACCGTTAGCATGAAATTTAGATTTACATTGCTTTGCAAAGTGTCCCAGCTTTCCGCACTTAAGACATGTAGTTGCTCCCACGGCCACCTGCCCGGCTCCTCCTTTTCTATGTTTAGCGGGACAGTTAGCCTTGACATGTCCAGCCTGCCCACAGCAGTAACATTTCTGATTAGACATACGCATTGCAGACATAGCTGTAGCTAATGCAGACATTCTGTGTTCAACAGAGCCCACCTTCCCGCAAGCCATAATCATAGCTTCTAGGGTTGGATCCCCATGGAGCATCTCAATCACCTTTTGACAATCTGCATTAACATTGTCACGGGCTAACTGTTTTGCCAGCATTTCTCGTATATGTGCATCAAATACCTGCCGCTCTATAGCCCCCATCAATTTCTCTACAAATGACAGAAACGGCTTTTTAGCCCCCTGTTTAATCATGGTATATCTTGCCTTAGGCTCCGCCAGCTCCGCCATTCGGAGCAAAGCTTCTACACCAATAGTCTTTACTTGCTCCAATACAAGTGGATGCCATTGAGCCTGATGTTGAGGATTATTAAATTGACCAGTCCCAGTCAGAACATCAGCTCCGTTACCATAACGTGGATCGGTTTGTGAAAGCTGCAAATTGCGTACTGCTTGCGCCTCTGCTCTCTGAGTCCAGATACTACGAAAAACGGTGCATTGCACAGGTTGGAAAATAATTTGAGCAATTTGAGTAACATCATAAGGTGTCATTTCTTCCATAGTTAATAGGCGTATTAATTGCATAACTGCGGGGGAGTTGGGACCATATTGTGCAGTTGCCTTTTGCAAATCCTGTATAACTTTCCACGAATATGGTCTATGTTCATCCATAATTCCTTGTCCTGAATCACCCCATACCACAGGGAAAGCCATTCCCCCAGTCCCCCTTAAATTCGTTTCACCAGAGTTGCCTGCTGTTACAGGAACGTTAATTTGCTCGGATAGGTCCCATTTTCCTTCTTGCAGAGCTCGAGCTTTCACCTGCTGCCAGAATTTCAGGGGGTTGTGGGGACTGACAGTAAATCGAGCCGGCGGAAGGACACAGGGCTGTCCTCAACAACGCGAGCCTCCCTGTAATTGTCCCTCCTTCGGTGTTCCCGCAGACCCCCCAGATTCAGGATCCCCCATATTATTGTCCATGGGATCATCCCAATCCTCTGATGTTTCGGCTGACAGAGCGGGGTACAGACATGAGGTCCCCTGTTCCCCTCCCCGCGCCCGGGGGGGTGCTATTCATCCCTTCTTGATCCTCTGAATCAGGCAGCAAGGTGGGAGGCAGACGGGTTAACCGGCGCCTCTGCCGTTTCAGCACGGCATATGTCACTACCAGGAAGCAAGTCCTGGGGCCGCTTATATGTTCTATCTTTAATAGTCCGAGGATGTCCTGAGGGCCGCTCATCATCAGAGTCATCAATGAAAGGGTTCTTTTGTCGGCCCCATGGCTTTGGCCACCCTGCGCGCCTGCCAGAGGACTGGGCAACAGACCCCACGTCCTCTGTGGGAGAGGACTGCCCTCCCCCCACGATAGGGACGTCTGGCTCCTTCATCCTATCCCTTTGTTCTTTAATGTCTTTGACGGTTTCAAGGAGCTGGCGCCAAGTCATCAGGAGGCTGGCTGCCTCCTTAGACCCTCGGGACGCACTGTCAAACAGCTTGTCCCCGAGTCCTTGCCACACAGGCACACTAAATGCAGTCACTGTATCTGCTTTATATCTGTGTTGCTTGCCCCATGAGAGCATTTTCCGCAACATCAACTCTTCTACTTTAAGTCCTCTCTTTTGCAAAATTACTTTCCACATATTTACAATTCCGGCGTCCTCTTTACTGAGGGTCCTGCCCATGTTCCCGGCAGCTCACCTGTTTATCTGCAGGTGTCAAGTATCGGTCCGGACTAGCAGCTCTTCCTGCCGCTCTCAAGCTATGCCGGGCTCCGTCTCCACTGCTCTCCTCACAGTCACAAGCATTATTTACAGCATCACGTCGGGGTCACCAATTGTCGCGGTCGAGACGGACAAACGACACGTACGCATTCTTATACTACAAGCAAAGAAGGTTTTTTTTATTACTACAAGCCAGCAAATTTATACCCATTATACTTGTTACCTTCTACATATGTCTGTCCCTTATTGGTTAGAAAGTTGTCAGAAGTTGTTTTTTTCACCCCTCATTGGGTGACTTTTTCAGGTTCCTTATCACAACTGCAAACGGTCAACACATTCCTTAAACTTAGTTTCCCAGGCATGCTTCTCATCCTTTCTTATTCTCTCACGGGAACACTGTAATCTTGTCAAGGTCAATATCCTCCCCAGGCCCCTCAGTCCAGCCGAGGTCCTCCACAACCACAAGAAGCCCAACTTCCCTGAGACAGAAGTAAAGAGCAGGAGAGCTTGAGGATCTGGGGGATTTCACAGAAGAACTGGTCCAGAGCACTGCCTTGGCAGAGTGGTAGTGAAAATGTATTGGCTGTGTGCAGCACAGCCTAAAGGAAACCACTACCCCAGGCGGCTGCTGCCATGTTGGCACAAGCTCTGCTTCCCAGGAGGGTCCCATAGCGCAGGGGCTTGCAGATGGCAATGTAGCGGTCATAGGCCATGACAGTGAGACGATAGAACTCTGTTGTAGGACAGAAAACAAACAAACAAAAAGACATGGGCAGCACACCCTTGGTAGGAGATGGCCCTGGTGTCCCACAGGGAATTGGCCATAGCTTTGGGGAGAGTGGTGGAGATGGAGCCCAAGCCGAGGAGGGAGAGGTTAAGGAGAAAGAAGTACATGGGGGTGTGGAGGTGGTGGTTGCAGACTACAGCGGTGATGATGAGGCCGTTTCCCAGGAGGGTAGCCAGGTAGATGCCCAGGAAGAGCCAGAAGTGCAAGAGGTGCAGCTCCCACGTGTCTGCAAATGCCAGAAGGAGGAACTCAGTGATAAAGCTGCTCTTGGACATTTTCTTCCTCTGAGCATGGGAACCTGTTCAAGGAGTAAAAGGCAGTGACATTAGGAGAGACTTCTCCAAGGACAACCCCATGCCATTTCTCATAGAAATCTCCCTCCCTGAGCTGAATGAGGAAAAAGTCAGCTCATTCCCCAACCCTACCAACGAATGACATGCTTCCTGACCATTTATAAGGCAGCTTAGACACCTCGTTTCCATGAGGACATCTCTGGGGCAGGACCCCCAGAGTCAGAGTCAGAATAGAAGCTGACCCGCACCCCCATGCCAACTCCAGAGATCAAGAATATGGCAGACAGGTGGGGAAAAAAAATAGTAATATGACTACGGTCTGAAAAAACGAAGCAAGGGGAGGAAGGCAGGCATGTGCTGAAGCCACCCAGCTGTGCTCTCCACCTCCCTTTTAGCCTGTTTGTTGTGTATTGATTGTAGGACACACGCACTTCTAGACTGGAGGTCGAGCTGCGGAGGAGGTGATTCATGCCCTAGACCCTGTGGCCTTGGGGACAGAGGCTGTGCTGGGTGGGAGAGGAGTCCAAGGGCTTGCTACGGGGAAGTTGTCTGAACTGCAGGGGATGTCAGGATGCCCTCCTCTCATGGCATTTCTCGGAGCAGCTCCTTCACACTCTCTGCCCATGTAGCTGCTGCCTGGAGCTCAGTACAGCTGGTCTTCAAGAACAGCATCCTCCAAGCTCAGCAACAGTCCAGACCACAATTCAATCTAAACTTGAAAGGCAATTCGAGGGCACCATAATGAGTGGTTACTACTTCAGGAACTGTTAAAGGAGAAGCAAAGATACTGTGTGGCCACTGCTGAGTTTAGTAACAACAAGTGTAGGTAGATCTGAGATACTCCATGTCCTCTTTGCCTCAGTCTTCCCCAGCAAGGTCTCCCAGGCCTCTGGCTTGAGGCAGGACACTGGAGGAGAACAACCAGCAAAGGATGTGGCTCAAATCAGGGGTCCTTGAGCAAACACAATCCTTACCAGTCTATGAGACAGGTGGGGCGGCAGCTGAGGGAGCTGAGAGGGCAAGCCAATGTCACAGTGAGGTCACTCTCCATTGCCTTTGAAAGGTCATGGAGAATGAGGGAATTATCTGATGACTGGCAGAACCCCAAAGTTGCCTGCACCTTTCAGAAATGCCCAAAGGATGAGCAGGGGAACTAAAGGCTGTCCCCCAGAGTGTGTCCACCCAGATCCCATTTCTGGGTGTGTGAAAGACAAGGTGCCTGGATTTACACAGGAGAGGTTGTACCTGGTCATCCTCTTTGCTTTCTGTAAAGAAAGGACCAGACTGCTGGAGAGATTGAGAGAGTGCTCTCTTTTACCTGGAAGTCAGAAAAGCATTCAGCATCCTCCTCATCTTGTGTCCAAATTAGCATATTACAGTCTGCATGGATGGGTAAGTGGTTAAAAAAACACCTGGACAGTTGGGCTCAGAGGGACATGGTCCATGCATGGTACTCTGCCTGAAGGCATCTAGCCAGTAGGGTCCTGCAGGGGTCTATGCTGACACCTGCCCTGTTTAACATGTTTATAATGACCCGGAGGAGATGAGAGAGTGCTTTTTCAGAACATTTGTAGATGACACCCTATTGAGGAGAGCACACACTACACTGAAGCCAGGGCTGCCATTGCACAGTTTCCTGTGGCCAATGGATGGGCCAGCAGGAACATAAGCTAAAGTCCTGTCCTTGAGGTGGATAAAGCCCCTGCAATGATACAGGCCAGGGACTGCCTGCATGGGAAGCAGCTCTGTGGGAAAGGCTCTGGTGGTCCCTGGATTTCACTAGGCAAAATGTGAGCCATCAGCAAAGGTGGTCACCTGTGTCCTGGGCTGCGTTAGCAGGAGCACAGTCAGTGGAAGGGATTATCCCCCTCTGCTCAGCACTTTTTAAAGCTCATCCAGATTACTTCTCTAGTTTTTTACCCCCCACCATGACAGAGAGAGACTGGCAAACTGGAGAAAGTTCACTGGAGGGCCTCTAAGGTGGTCAGGGCTGGCGCACATGTGCTGTGAGAAGAGGCTGAGAGCTCGGGCTTGTTCATCCTAGAGGAAGGAAGGTCTTGGCAGAAGACACAGCAGTATGGCACTGTCGCAATAGAGATGGACACGACAAACATCAGATTGTGCAAAAATGGCTACTTTATTGTTCTAACAAGCTTTTTTATAACTTTCTTCAGAGTATGTGTTCATATATGATTGGTTTAGTTAGTAACTAAGTCCCTTGCTCGGGACTTTCCAGACTCTCAAGGATACACCACAAGCTGCTCAAGGTCACTCTGCTCATGCACCGCCAGGCATTCGGCAGATTCGCTACGTTCCCTGACAATTCCCCCTTTTTGTATTTGTGCTAAAAATATTGCTCCGGCAGCCCTCTGCAGGGCCCTTTGCAGAAGGCTGAGAAGACAGGGCAACATTAGGAGCACAGTTATCACAATCAAGATCACTACCCCCACAGTCTTGAGCAGAGATATCAACCATCCAGACAATCCCCAACCCTCGAACATATTTCCTAGCCAATCTGACTCATCGCTTTTTGTCAACTTCCTGACTGCCTTCTTTAAGCCCTGTCACTCCTGTGGTCTCTTGAGGGTGTATCTGATCTGCCCCTGAGGGCTTTCCAACAGAGAGCTGCCCCTGGGCAGTGCCCTGCTGCCAGGAGGTGCCTACAGGGCAGAGCTGAGCACACAGCTGGTGGCACTGGGTCTGTGAGCACTAACAGGGAGGAGACGTGGGAACAGAGAAACAGCTCCTGGCAGCAACAGCTCCAGGCAGCAGAGACATGGGCAAGAGGTGAGAGGAACAGGCTAATGGCAAAGGCTGCGAGACCTCCCTGTCAGCCATTCAGGGAACATGCTTTTCCCCTAAAAAGGCCCCTGGTCTCCTCTGCCACCTAGTAAAGCCTCTGCCCTCAGAGCTATGGGGTTCAGGCAGCAGCTGCCTCCTCTGCAGCCATAGGTCACATAAAGGACTCTCCTGAGTGCCCCTCTGTCCCTTCCTGGCCTTGCCTCCCTTGGCAGAAGCATTGGGATGTTTCTCCCTTTTTCTCCACCCACCCCTGTGCTGCTGTTCTTGTTTTCAGGCTCTCTGGGGATGGGGGGTTCAGGTCCTGCCAGGTAGATCTGTCCACGGGAGCAAGGTGCCCAAACCCCCTTCTACCCTGTGGGTCTCTGAGCAAAGCAGTCCCTGGGGTGGGGATAAAGCTGACTCTCCTCTCAAGACACCCTAACTTCAGGGCATCCAGAAGTGCTTAGCTCATCACTGGGGAGAGAAGTGTGAAGGTCACCTGCACTTTGAAACAGGATTCCTCAGGTCTGAGCAGTATCCAATTTCCTTTCAGAGGAACATCTGAGTGTGGTCATGCTCCAGCTATGAGACAAGTGAGCCCAGGGCAGCTGAGAGCAAGGCTGATGGACAGACCAGCCATCCTCACGCTGTACCAAGGGTCTGTCCCTTTGCCTCCCAGGACTCTCAAGATAGCACTTGCCGTGTAGAAGAAATGTGAAGGATGTCTGCCTTCAAAAAACCACTCCTCAGATACGAGAGGTAGAACAGGAACAAAACAATCAAAAAATCAGCACAGGTCTTCTCTGCAGTAGGGTGACTCTGGAGGGTCAATGCTGAAATCCATTTGATCTCAGGAGTGGATTTAACCCGACATCACTCCTGGCTCCTATTTGCCTATTGGTACACAGCAGGACTAACTCCTCCAGAGCCCACAGCAGATTGACCTGCTCCCTACTGCACCCTCAGCCAGGACAAGCCAGAGCTCAAATGAGGGAGCTGCAAGATAGTCTTCCTGGAAGGACAGATGCAGTGTGGAGGTTTCTGTGAGAGATGGGATTGGTTTTGTTAAGAGAAGTCAGTCCTCACTTGCCACTGCCTTTTCCTCCAAAGACAGGCCCTCATGGTCAGAGGAAGCACATGTCCAACAGCAGCTCCATCACCCAGTGCCTCCTCCTGGAGTTTGCAAATACACGGGAGCTGCAGCTCTTGCACTTCTGGCTCTTCCTGGGCATCTACCTGGCTGCCCTCCTGGGAAACAGCTTCATCGTTACCGCTGTAGCCTGTGACCACCACCTCCACGCACCCATGAACTTCTTCCTCCTCAGCCTCGCCCTCCTCGACCTGGGTGCCATCTCCACCACTGTTCCCAAATCCATTGCCAATTTCCTCTGGGACACTAGAGCTATTTCCTACTTGGGATGTGCTGCACAGATCATTTTCTTTCTCCTTTTCTTGTCAGTAGAGTCCTCCCTTCTCACCATCATGGCCTATGACCGCTACGTTGCCATCTGCAAACCCCTGCACTACGGGACCCTCCTGGGCAACAGAGCTTGTGTCCACATGGCAGCAGCTGCCTGGGGCAGTGGGTTTCTCCATGCTGTGCTGCACACTGGGAATACATTTTCAGTACGCCTCTGCCAAGGCAATGCTGTGGACCAGTTGTTCTGTGAAGTCCCCCAGATCCTCAAGCTCTCCTGCTCAGATGCCTACCTCAGGGAAATTGGGCTTCTTGTAGTTAGTGCTTGTTTAGCATTTGGGTGTTTTGTTCTCATTGTGCTGTCCTATGGGCAAATCTTCAGGGCCGTGCTGAGGATCCCCTCCAAGCAGGGACAGCACAAAGCCTTTTCCACGTGCCCTCCCTCACCTGGCTGTGGTCTCCCTGTTTGTCAGCACTGCCATGGTGGCCTACCTGAAGCCCCCCCTCCACCTCTGCCCCAGCTCTAAATCTCATAGTGTCAGTTCTGTACTCGGTGGTGCCTCCAGCTGTGAACCCCCTCATCTACAGCATGAGGAACAAGGAGATCCAGGATGCTCTCAAGAAAATGATTCTACCAATGATATTTCAGCAGCAATGAGGTGTCCTCCTCTCCTCAAAAGCAATCTCACAATTATCTCAGGCAACGTCTGTCTAGTGGTCATTGTATCTGTTATAAACATGCCTGTACACAAATATTTGCTTTCGTCCTGCTTCTCCAGAGGATGAAACTGAGTCTATCTGACCCAGAGACCTTCTGTAAATGAGTCTGTCACCATGCTACATTTGACCTCCTTTGTGACATCTCTGTAATAAAAGGAGATCTCCTCAGTGCCGTGTGTGAAGCTTGGGCTTTTTTTCCCAAACGGGGGGTACGGAATACACTCAGGGAATTGCAGGCTGAAAGGACTTGCTGTTGTGCTTGGGTGCTGCATGGGCTGAGGGGATGAGGGAATGGGGTGTTGTGTAAGAGGAGGGCTGGACTGAGTCCTCACCTGTGAGTGCCCAGTGCCACTGGAGATCCTGAATGGGATAGAGGCATCTGCTGGGGACTGTCACATGTGGAAGGGCTGCTGACTGACTCATGCCCTTCAGGGAGGTATCAGGAGCCACCAGGACACGCACCAGTGTTGGGTACACACTGGATAGATTTCACAATAATGTCAAAGCAAAGGACGGATAAGCTAACCAGGGCTAACGAGGACTCTGCAATGTCAGGAGAGGCAGTGGGGGCACAGCAGGAATGGGGAAGGGAGACTAGAGCGCGGTTTCATGTCACCTTCAATGAGAAGCCATGGGCTGGATCCAGTGACAGCCCTTGAACACTTCCTGAGACAGTTGGAATGCCCTTTGATTGTCCACAGACCCATGGGAAGGGATCTGCTTCCAGCCTGATCAGCACGGCCAGTGTGGGGTCACCCCCGTGGCCCAAGGGCTCTGCAACGCCCTTACTCTGCAGAGTAGCACTGCCAGCTCAGGGCCTTGCAGGGAGCAACTCTTTACTCATGAAAGAAAAGGTATAGCTCTGGGTGTCCTGGTCCAATATCTGGGACCAAGTCGGCGAGCTGTGGCCTACTTCTCAAGCAATTAGACAATGTTTGCCTGGGATGGCCTGGTTGTCTGAGAGCCAGTCGCTGCAACTGTGCTATTGATCCAAGAAGCTCGCAAGTTCACCCTAAGACAGAGAATTACAGTGTATGTTCCCCACATGGTGATCACTGTGCTTGAACAGAAAGGGGGGCATTGGTTATCCCTTAGTAGAATGCTGAAATACCAAGTGGTGTTGCTGGAGCAAGACGATGTTTACTTAAAAACTACTACTATCGTTAACACCTGCTGTGTTTTTAAACAACTGATCAAGTTGAAGGAGAACTGGAACATGATTGGCTCCAGACAATTGAAGAAGTCTACTCCAGCCGACCAGATCTCCAAGATGCGCCACTGGAAGAGACGGATTGGGAACTATATACCGACGGAAGCAGTTTCATCCATGATGGAAAACGCTTAACAGGATATGCGGCAACCACTACTGAGAAGGTAATTGAATCACGAGCTTTGCCTTCAAATGTATCTGACCAAAAGGCTGAATTGATAGCTCTCACTTGAGCACTGGAACTAAGTCAAAGAAAGCGAGTCAACATTTGGACAGACTCAAAGTGTGCTTTTGGAGTAGGACATGCACATGGAGCAATAGGGAAGAAGAGGACTGTTATCTGCACAAGGAACCACCTTTCAGCATGCAGAGCAAATACTGAAATTGTTAGAAGCCATTCAAAAGCCAACAGCAGTCATGATAATGCACTGTAAAGCACATCAGTCAGGTAGGACTGTCCCTGAAACAGGTAACTGATTGGCTGATAGAGCTGCTAAAGATGCTGCAGAAAAAGGCATCCTAGCACTAGTTCCAGAGAAAAGTGTAAATTTACCTAAAGATATTAACTTATAATATATTCATTAATATTCATATAATATATTCATTAACTTATAATGAAAAAGATGAAGAATTAATTATTAGATTGCAGGCTAATAAAAATGAACCAGGGATGGGCTGTAACACCAACAGGTCAAATAATAGTCCCACCCGCAATCATGAGAGAAATTGCCCGGGCTGAACATAGCAAAGTACATTGGGGAACAGAAAACCTTGTGTTAAGCATTTACAAAGTGTATTTTGAGTAGAGATATGACAAAGATTATTTGAACAATTACAATGGGATGTGAAATTTGTATACGCAATAATCCCCAAACCAGTAATAAGATTACTTTTGGAATTACGAAACAAGGAAATTCTCCAGAAGAATGCTGGCAAACTGATTTTACAGAATTGCCCTGAAAAGAAGGATATCGATATATCCTAGTTCTCTTTGATACTTTCACTGGGTGGCCTGAGGCTTTCCCTTGCCGCACCAACAAAGCAAGAGAAGTAGTTAAAGTCTTGCTCAAAGAGATCATACCAAGATTTGGGGTCCCTGTAGGAATGTCATCTGACAATGGCCCTCATTTTATAGCAAAGATTGTAAGACAGTTGAGCAAGGTATTGTCTATAGATTGGGACTATCACACCCCATATAGACCGCAAGCAAGTGGGAAAGTAGAAAGAATGAACTACACTCTCAAGCAACAGCTGAGTAAAATTTGTCAGGAAACCTCGCTTACATGGGTTAAAGCATTACCCATGGCTCTATTAAGAATCAGAGTACAGCCAAAAGGGAAAGGAAATTTAAGTCCTTATCAAATGTTATATGGGAGACCATATCAAGGGTCCTATGTTCCAAATACCTTGAGCGCTTTCGGAGATATGTCTTTAAAGGGTGTTATGATTTCTTTAGGAAACTCTTTACAAGAACTTCGTCAGTATGTCTCCACAGCTGGACCCTTAGAATTGGACACAGCAGTGCATCCCTTCCAACCAGGAGACTGGGTATACGTAAAGTCGTGGACTGCAGAACCACTAGCTGAGAAGTGGAAAGGACCGTATCAAGTACTTTTAACAACATATACAGCAGCAAAGGTTTGGGGAAAAGGACCTTGGCTTCACTATTCAAGAGTAAAGAAAGCACCAACAGGGAATTGGAAGTCTAAAGAAACCGGTCCTTTGAAATTGAAAACCTATAAATAAGTTTCATGCTATGCACTTGGGAGAACAATTGTGTAAAGCTTATAATATTGGGGTTGTTACTAGGGATATTGTCAGGGGCAGTAATCCTTTTGTGTGTTACAGGTTTTACATATTTTCTTTTAAGTTGTCCTAAACATAAGATAAATAATAGTAGATGTAAAATTACAAAGGCAGAATCACGAACTGACATCAAAAAGAATCCGTAGTATAAGATAAACAAAATGATTATTGTCTGAATTACTAATCCTGATATTAGTCGTTCCTGTGATTTTGATAAAAGACAATCTAGTTATACAATTGATTCAAGGTTTTGCGAAGGTACAAAATTTAACCTCAATAACAGCCTGCCTTCCGATTCCAAAGTCAGCTGAAAATCCAATTCCATGGGGAATATTGACATTGAATCTAACCAAAACTTGGGAAAAGATGTGGGACAATGAGAATCAGTTTAACAGATTAAATTGGATGGATTTGGATGGCAATTATTCTTTAAACTTTGAAAGGAGGAATTATAGCATTTTGAATTGCAACATTACCAAACCATCCACCTCATGAGCAAAAGAATTAATTTATCATCCTTCAGAAGAAACTTGTACAAACACCCCTTGGAGCTGCCAATTGCCAAAATCATGGAGACAAGTGCAGAGAGGAACTTGGGATCATATTCAAAATAGAGAATGGTGTTTGGAATTTACTGGAGTTACAGGGCCCTTATTAGATCCACCCAGAACCAGAACTATCTATGGGAATTTAGATTGGACTAGACAAACAGAGAAAATCACAACCTAAATGGAACTGTACGAAAGTCTATACTTGTAATTCTTCTGACCCAGAAGTTCAAAGACTTTATCCAGTAGCTAAAGCTCTAAGATGAGGATGTGCTTGTAGAAATTATAGTAATGTTTTAAATGATGCTTGGTCCCCTCTTAATAATGGAAGGAGAATTGGGCCTGGAATTGACTGTATTAAAGGACAGGTGGAAAGTTTAGGACTAACAGTTTGGGTGAGTAGTGATGGTATGTGGTCCACTCACCTTCCCATGAAGGACTGTGGCAGTACATTCCCCACCCCCCCCATCCCGCCAGCAGGAAACAAAACTTCTCCAGGCAGGGAGAAGGGGAAGGAAACCCTGGAGGCTGCAGGCTGAGATTTGAACTGGCCAACTGAAGGGCGCCAGGTACACTGAGATGACCCTCCTAGCCAATAGAATTAAATGACCACAGGTCAGATTCGACAGGGGTATAAACGGGGTCCTGCCGGAGGACACGTTGGCAGTCCTCCTCGGAGCAGTGGGTCTGCAGTGGGGACTCCCCCTCGGGTCGGGGCACCGCCCGAGGTAACTCCTTGAGGGAGAGAGCCCTCAGCTTTGAGGTGAGTGATATGCGCATTTTGAGCCATCACTTATAAATCTTGGGGATTCTTAAGTTGGCCGTTAGTTAGTCGTGCATCCGTAACACCCACCCAGGCCAACTCCCCCCAGTTTATATGCTAGACATGATGTCACATGGTATGGAATAACCCTTTGGCCAGTTTGGGTCAGCTGCCCTGGCTGTGTGCCCTCCCAACTTCTTGTGCCACTCCAGCCTTCTTCCTGGCTGGGCATCAGAAGCTGAAAAATCCTTGACTTTAGCCTAAACACTACTTAGCAACAGCTGAAAACATCAGTCTTACCAACATTCTTCTCATACTGAACCCAAAACATAACACTGTACCCGCTGCTAGGAAGAAGAAATCTATCCCAGCCAAACCAGGACACCATCCCACTGAGGAGAGCAGACACTGCACTGGAGGGCAGAGCTGCCTTCCCAAAGGACATAGGCATGCTGGAGGGATGGGCCAAAAGAGAACTGCATGCTATCCAATAAGGACAAATCCCAAGTCCTGCCCCTAAAGCAGACCAAGCCCCTGCAATGAGGGAGGCAAGGGGCTGCATGGCTGGGTAGCAGCTCTGTGGGAAAGGCTCTGGTGGTCCTTGGGTGCCAGGAGGCAAAAGATGAACCAGCAAAGACGACCAACAGAATCAAGGGCTGCATGAGCAGGAGCACAGCCAATGGAATTGATTATCGCTGTCTCCTCAGAACATTTTACATCATATCCAGACTAATTCCCGAGGTTTTGAGCCCCCTGTAGTGCCAAAGAGACATTGGCAAACCGGAGCCAGGTCAGATGAGGGCCACCAAGGTGATCAGGGCTGAAGCACTTGTCGTGTGAGAAGAAGCTAAAAGAGCTGGGCTTGTTCAGCTGGGAGAAAGGAAGGTCGTGGGGGAACAGGCAGCAGCATGGCACTGGTCCTAGTAAGGCTGAGTCAGGCTTATGTCCGTGGCACAAGACACAAAGACAAGAGGCAATGGGCTGGAAAAAGAGAGGGTCAGGGCACATACAGGGAGAAACTTTTCCAACACGAGGATAGTGAAGCGCTGGAAGCTGTTTCCCAGAGAATATGTGAAGGCTTGATCCTTGAACCTGATGAAGAGATGTTTAAATAAAGACCTGAATAACCTTGTCTGACGCAGCTTTGTGCAGGAGGTTGGTCAAGACACCTGCCAAGGTCCCTTCCAGAGTGAATGAATGATGCTGTCCTTCCTTCCCCTTCATGTCTTCAATGAGGGAAAGCTCTCAGGTTGTCCCTGGCCACAGAAGTCATTCACATCAGGTGCTGGGCTGCTTTGCAGGTGACCCCAAACAGCCCTGACCACATTCTTTGCTTCCATTTTACTTCCCTGAAACTACAAGTGCTCCTGTTTTACTATCATAACATCCAAAAAGAACAGACTACCCTGTTAATCTTTTCCCCTTTGGCCATGCATTACTTGCTTTGTACCCTCTTCTGGTGTTTTTGAGAGGGTTCCTGTGGCATTTTCCACCTTGGTAGGCAACTCCATGAAGCGCATCATTCTCTTTCATTACCTGCAGTGTCCTGTAATTCTCCATATTCATCCACTGCCTGAGGCAGTGGCCCACAGACCTTAAATGTGGAGGTGGTATATTTTCAGCCCAGAGGGACCTTGAGACACTTGTGGACTTGGCCAAAGAAACCTCCAGAAGTTTTACAAGGCAAAGGGGACAAGGTTTGCACTGGGTCAGAATAACCTCATGCATTGGGACAGGCTGTGACATGACTGGCTGAGGAGTTGCCTGGGGGGAAGGTCATGGGGGTTATGATGGATGCCATGTGGGCCATGTGGTCCTTCAATAATCCTTCATGTGTTTGTGTGATTTCCCTAGGAGTCTCAGTATCTACCCCAAAAGCATTAACCTGCCTAAATGTAAATATCTGCAACGGAGCAGTCTACATCTGTGTCAGCGTCTCTGGGTAATGGCAGCGGAATCAGTGTCTGCCATATAAGGCATGATAGCCCATCCTCAAGGACACATCCAAAGCACTTCAGATGAAGGGTGGTCTTGCAAAAGGTTGCCCTTTATGTTCCCCAGGTGGCCTGGACACTGCTGGTTTTCCTCTCCAGAGAGTGGCAGAGGCTGGACCTGATTCTCAGGACAGATGCCTTTCCAGGAAGCCACAGGCGTGGGGGTGGCTCACCTGGTCCTTACTGACACTTCACTCAGCACCCATTTCAATAGATTTGGTACTTTTGTGGGACTACTCTTTCTGCACAGACGATCAGAAAAAGACAACCATTTCATAACAGGTGGTCATCAAGGCCCTGTTATGGCCAAGAAAGCTCGTCATGAGCTCTGGAGGGAGCGAGGAAGCTTATAAAAAGCACCAGGAAGATCCAAAATGCTCAAGACCTCTTCCGAAGAGTGAGTGGTGCTGAGCATCAGCGATTGGCCATGTGTAGGTCTGCGAGAGAGGGTTGAGGAATGTTAATGAGAAACAAGGTATTGCTAATGGCTTTAGCAAATCCTTACAACCATGTCTGAAACCAGGAATGGAAGGCAGTTGATGTCTGTGTGTGGAGGTTGAGGAAGAGGATTGTCCTGGGAAGATGGCAGGAACACAGGCCCCTCCTGGGAAAATGAGGGCTGATATCGACATTTCCATGTAGTGTGCACGGAGAGAGCCATGTAGGTGTATCAGTGAGTGAGTTAAAGGCAGGGAAAAGACTTGAAATATCGGGGCGGGCGTCATGCTGAAGTGAAACAGGTTGAGTTTGTAATTTGAGGCAACAGCAGAAGAAGGAGGATGTGCAGTTCAGTGCTGGGTTGTGGTGCTCAATAGAGGATTCTAGCAAGTCTGGGCCTTGGAAATCTTGGGTGTAAATGAGCATTAGTAAGGCTTTAAAAGAAAAGGGATGACTTGTGGGGAGCTCACAGGCATTGGCAAATCCTCAGAAAACCACAGCTTGGTGTTGGAAGCAAGGAAGCAGGCACAGGCACAGGACAGTGTAGCTGTGGTGGAGATGGCCAAGGGCCTTGGTGGGCCTTTGACACCCCAACAGAGCAGAGACCCTTGTTCTCATGGCTATGGCTTCTGTCTCTTCAACTGAGCCCCACTAGAGGACATGAGGTCCTTACAGCTCCAGTGCTGTGTTGCCTCTTCACCCACCCTCCACAGAACCTGCAAGGTGTTGTACTGGTGACCTGTGCCTGGCAGCATCACACACTCCCATTTCACATTGCCCCCAGGAAGAGCCCTGAGCATCCCAAGAGGAAATGGTGCCCCTCCCCAGGGGATGGGGGTCAGGGCTTGGCCATCCAGCTTGCTGAAGCACATCAAGGGCTTTCACAGTGACCTCCACTTGTAAATTTCCTCCTGTACCCGGTGCCTCCAACTTCCTGCTTCACCAACCCCCAGGGACAGGAACTTTGTCTGCTCATTCCCTGCATGGTCTCTTCAGTGACGGACTTCAGCAGGGCCTGCTAAACCCTCACAAACCTGGAGGTTTGCTTCTGACTTGGACTTCTCTAGAGGCTTGGTCAGTCTCTAAGGAGCTGCAGTTCAGGAGCTCGGCACCAGAGGGCTCATTAGCATGCAAAACACCCCGAGGAGCCATGTCTGGGCATAATTTGCCTTTAGTCTTGTGGTAGGCTGACCCTGGCTGGGTGCCAGCTGCCCACCAAAGCCACTCTATCCCTCCCCCTCCTCAGCTGGCAGGGGAGAGAAAACATAACAAAAGGCTCGTGGGTCAAGATAAGGACAGTTTAATAAAGTGACAGCGAAGGTCACGTGCAAAAGCAAAGAAAAACAAATGATGTTATTCTCTACTTCCCATCAGCAGGCAATGTCTAGCCACTTCCTGGGAAGCAGGGCTTCAGTACGTGTAGTGGTTGCTCCAGAAGACGAAAATGCTCCCCTTCCATCTCCCTTTACTCAGCTTTTATAGCTGAGACATATGGTATGGAATCTGTTTGGTTAGTTTGGGTCAGCTGTCCTGGCTATGTCCCCTCCTAAGATCTTGCCCAGCCCCAGCCTGCCGTGGGGGGGGCAAAAATGTTGGGGAGACAGCCTTGATGCTGTGCCAGCGCTGCTCAGCAGTAGCCAAAACACTGGCGTGTTATCAACACCTTTCTAGCTACCAGTGCAGAGCACAGCACTACGAGGGCTGCTATGGGGAGAATTAACTCCATCTCAGCCAGACCCAATACAAGGCTTCAATTTTTCTGTGGTGAATTAGAGACATTTCAGGAGTGTGGTCAAAGTGCGAAGATGTCAAAGCAAAGAGACCAAGTGAATGAAATGCTTGATTTTGAATAGCCAATTCTGCATTCATCCCAATGTATTTGGGTTACAGGAATGTCTTCAAGTAGAGTCTGCACCACCTACACCCATGTGGCTGGCCTGGCAGAGCCACCCGCAGCAGGGGGAAGCCCCATCTCCCAGGCTGAGGCACGCAGTCAAGATGCAAACGTCTGCAGTGCCCACTTCTTACAGGCCTCCAGGCAGAGCGGGACCAATATTTCATGACCCTCTGAGGCTGAACCATCAATCTCAGTTCCGCCCATCTCTTCCTCCATCCATCCATCATCCCTCCTTCCTCCCTCCATCCTTCCAGATGTCCTGTATGCAATAATATAATAAAAGACACCCACTGATCATCCACCCTCATCCAGAAATCCAGTCCTTTCATCCTCGAAAGCCATGAGGTTGGTCTCTCATGGTCCACCCTGGATAAATCCATGCTGGCCATGCCCAGTCACCCTACATCTTCCCAGAAATATCATCCAGGAGGACTGCTGAGGGACACACTGCTCTGCAATATGAGGTCAAACAGCCTTTTGTTCCCCTGGTCATCCTCTGGCCTGTGTTGGAAGAGAGCTGTCAACTTTTTTGGAAGCCATCAAGCACTTGTCCTGATCTCCATGATCTGTCAAAAGTGATGCAGAGTGAGCCTCGCTACAAAATTGGCTTGCTCCCTCTCCAGCCTTGGATGATTCCCCTCTGCTCCCAGGGGCTGTTCAAGGCTGACATTGCTCAAGTAACCTCTGACTTGATCCCCACTTACTGCTGGTTGCTTTCCTCCAGGGTCCTGTCGCCAGTCACAAAGGCCTGGCAGAAGTCACAGCCAAAGAAGTCATTAAGTTCCTCAGCCTTACCTGCTCCTACACTTAGGGAGCTCAGCAGCAGGCCCACATGACCCCTGTCTATTCTTTTACTGTTAATGAACCAGTATCAGCTCATCTTGCTGCCTCTATCCTGCCCTGCATCTCTCAAGACAATGGGACCTTTGGCTTTGGCATCATCCCTACATCCTGGGACAAGGTTTCGACATTCTGTCTGCAGCTTTCCCTGCTTCCACCTCCTGCCTGCTGCCTTTTTGCCCTGGAGCTCAGTCAGTTCACACAAGCAGCCTCGGAGATGGTTGCTTCTCTTCAAGGGTATTTGGGGAGATCATTCCTGTGCTTGGAAGAGGCTGTCCTGTAAGGCCTATCAGATTTCCCATGCTCCTTCACTCTTCAGAGCTCCTTCCCATGGCACCACTTGTCTCAGCCTCCTGAGTTTGTCCAAGTCTTCTCCTCTGGAGTCCCAGGTCTGTGCTCTCCTGCTGGCCTTACTCACTGCCCTTTAGTGAGTGATAACCCCTCATTCATGGCCATGACAGCCAAGACTGACACTGAATATCATCACATCCCTAACCAGCTGTTCCTTGTTGGCCAGGATCAGGTCCAGGTGAGAATCACCCTTGGTGGCCCACCTGGCAGCTGGCTGAAGAAGTTGTCCCAATAGCCAACTTCAGGCTGTTGGCACCCTGTTGCTTTGCCTTGCCAGGGAATGCCAGGGCACTTAAAGTTGTTCACCACAGGAACCTGCTCATGAACCTGGAGACTTCCTGGGGCTGCTGACAAAAGACCTTTTCTGTTTCCTCTCCCTGAGCAAGCAGTTTGTAACTGCAAACACCAGGTCACTCCTGCTGACTCCTGCTCTCATCCTAAATGACAAAAGCTAACCCAACCTGTTGTCTGTCACATAGAGGACCCCCACAAATCCAAGCTTCCCCTTCATACAGGGGACATAGTCCTCGTCCTCCCTGCTGCTCCCTGGGCAGAGCCTGTAGCCCTCCATTGCAGCACCACAGCTCAGCAAGCTGTCCCACCACGTCTCATTTCATCCAAAACCATCACAGTTCTGTGACAAGCCACGCGTCTCCAGCTCCTCCTGGCAGTGCACATTAGGGCCACGGCATCTCAGCTGTGGCAGCGTAGTGGAGCACAGACTTCTCACAGGGAAACCTGCCCTGGTCCTGACCACAAAAAGACTGAACATCGAGTTCTTAGGGCTGCGCTGCACCCTGCTGCACGTCCAGCACGGCCATCAAACCTGTGTATGCTGCACAGATCCCTGGGCCACAGGACAACCTCAGCAGCATATTACACACAGCTGCAGGCAGGTCCCACTCTGTACTGGACATCTGCCTCCTGCGTGGCCTTGCCTGTATCTAACAGTGCAGCAAAACATTCTCATGAAAACATCATTTCTGTTTGACTGTTGAGACGATGAGTAGAGATGTTCCTTGTAAGAAAATCCTATAGTAGCTTGGATGACCAAAAGAGGAGACTTTTTCTATGGATGGGGTCTGCATGCTTTGCTGCATTCAGGTAGAAGGCCCGTTCAATGCTACACCACCTGGGGTTCCCACCATCTAAAGGGGCCTAAGATGATCTGCATGATTCTCCCTTATAGTGTTAACGATGATGAACATAATTTTCAAATGCAGCTCACTGTGTCCGAGTTCCTTTCTTACTGGGGTCATACCAGACCAGCACCTCCTCGAGAAAAAAACACTCTCAGCACCCTTGGATGCAGCCCCTATGGTTCCATGGACTGGTAAGGGTTGTAGTTTGCTTGAGTAACCCCGCGCTTGATCCCCCACTTCTGGTTGTTCTCCTCCAGAGTCCTGCCTCACAGCTCAAAGGCCTGGGAGGACCTTGCTGGTATTAACCGAGGCTGTGACGTAGAGTACCTCAGATCTATCTAGAGCTACTCTTTCCTCATTTCAGCAGTGGTCCTACCTTATCTCTTTTGCTCCTGTAACAGTTCCTGAAGTACCAAAGTTCATCTCTGGGTGCCCTTGAAACCCTTTTTGAGTTTCCACCGAGTTTGAAATGGACCATTGCTGTGCTTGGGAGGATGATGTCCTTGAAGACAAGATGTATCCAGGCACAAGTCTGAAAATTCTTGGTCTTTTTCATTGACTGGATCATCAAGGGATGTGAGTAAAAACCCCTGTGTGACATTGCTTCCTGTTCATGCAATGCCTGACAGCTCTTGGGTGGAGAAGGAGCAGACCTTGCCTCTTGATGACTGATGCCTCCTCTGACTGATGGCTTTAGTGTATGGCAAACAGGCACCAAATCGCACTCTCTGTGATGCCGTCTGGGACATCTATGACGCACCCACCCTGAATGGGAATTGCTTTCCTGCAGCTCCTGTGAGGTCCCTGCCAGCCTTGGCATCTCGTGTAGCTCTGTGGCCCTGGATTTGGACATGAAACAGAGTACCGTGCCCTGAATTCTGTTAGGCAGCGTGGGGACGACGAACCTGGGGACACATGCCATTACAGTCAGTGGTAGGTACAGTAAATTCAGCTGATGGAAAAGAGAGAGACCCAGCTCTCGCTATGGTACATGACTGCAAGTCGTTCATATGAATACCTGTGTCAAGTGCCATGAAGATAAGGAGAGGAAAGGTTCTTCTGGCCTTTAGTTGGGGCATAAGCTGCCATGTCACTTGGCCAAAGGAATTTCCCACCAGGCTCATACATGATTCCCAAGATGTTGCCCTGTCTCTATGAACTTCTCAGTTACAGTTTGCTGTTACCTACAGTATCTTGGACCACCTCTGGCCATTTCAAATGTCACCAGGGATTTGCATCTGAACAACCTGACTCCTGCTTTTGCTCTCCCTTAATTCAGATGGGCGCTGAGACAAGGAGCTCACATGCAGGTGTCTATTTTGCTCACACATGAACTGAGGCAAGAGGAATCCCACCTCCTGTGGCTTTGTGGTGTGCATGGGAGGGAGCTGAGCCTCCTTCCAATGCCATGAGTAGAAAGGCAGGATGGATTGCCTCCATTAACCCATGGATGCCCTTCCCTCAGCAGGGGTAAAGGAGATCCCTGCCTGCCTCTCTCTGGGGATCCTGTCTAACAATATGACAAAAAACGTGGCATGTAGATGTAACGTTTGTCTCGAGAGGAGAATTTTATTTCAGGAAAGAAGTCGTGTCCTCTTCCCTAGCTGAGGGAAGCAACACCAGTGATTGCTTCAGCCTGTTTCCCAGAGGTTCCCCTGAGCCCAGGGACACCAGGGGAGCCCAGAGGGGGCAGAGAAAGTGCTGCCTTGGGCTGGTCCCTCTGCTGCTGAGCTGGGCTGGGCTCATGGGTGGAGGTAGCTCCTGGCAAGCAGGCAGCATTTCAAGAGAGACAGCTCTGCCCAGGAGCAGCTCCTCTGCAAAGCGCAGCATGGTGAGGGCAATGCCTGCAGGCACGAGGGGAGAGGAGTGTAGGCAGAGAGAGAGGTTAAAGGCAGTCTGGGGTGGGGGACAACAGAGAAGAGCTGACTTGGAGAAAAATCTCACAGCCCTTCACAGGCGTAAGGTCTCTGGCTGCCAGGGCAATTTCCTGGCGAATGACCTCCTAAAGCTGGCACATCCCACAGCTATGGGATCTGTCAGGAGGACTCTCACAGTTTGTGCAGTGTAGAGAAAAAGGACGCGCTTTGGAGCAGAGGTTCCCTGCTGCACCCTCAGAGGGACAGGGCATGTCAGCTGCCTTCACCCGGGGATGGCTGCGGAGTGTGAAGCTGGGTGTGCAGCCCAGGGGTGCCCAGGGCTGTCCTGCTGAGCAGGGTCCTGCACTCCAGGGGGCTGTGTGCTGGGGCAGGGACTCTGCCGCTGGTCAGGTAGAAGTACTCGCCTGCCTGGGGAGCTCCAACAGCAGAGTGGGGAGAAGCTGTGGGTGGAAGAAGCAACTCGCAGCAGGGCAGGGTCCTTGCAGCTGACAAGAGGGTTGCTGTGTGGGTCAGGGGCTGCTCACAGCTCCCGATATCCCCAGGGACATCTCTGAGGGCACTTTTCAAGGGCAACGTCAAAGCAGGGATTGCTATAAAAATAAGGACCTTTCCTGAGTTTGTGTTTTCTGTTTCCTACACTTAGGGAATTTTCAGGAGAATTGGAAAAGGAGCTGTCATGCTTGAACAGCTCACTGAGACTCGGGAGCTGTAACTCTGAGGGATCAGTCAGTCTGATAGGAGCCTCCTGAAGTAGAGCACAGGGACTGAGAACAACTGCCTGGCTGTGCTGGTGTCTGGGAGGTGGCATGCACAGCTGGGGAAGGGTAACTCTTTCCTGATTTCCCTGCTGCCTCTCCCTTTACCTCTCTGAGACAGACCATCACTGCTTTTTTCCTTGGTTCTCCACTTGTCTGTGTTACTGTTACCTTGTTTCTGCTGTCAGGCTCTCTGGGGATGGGAGTTTCAGCTGCAGAGTCACACACTGGTCTTGTGGGTCCTCCCATGCAGCTGTGTCCATGGGAAGAAGTGTCCCAGCTTTCCTCTCATCTGAGGGGTTATGCTCAATGCTGTCTGTGGGGCTGGGGAAAGAGCTGATTCTCCCTTACAGAGATGCCAGCACAGTAGGTCACTTGGCTGTCACCTCAGAGCGTCCTTCAAGCTGTGAGCTGCCCTGCAGGATGCAAACCTGTCTCACAGCAGCTTTCTGTTATCGGAAAGCCCCATGGAGAAGCACAGAGATGCTATGACTGAAATGCTCTTGGGCTGGTGAAATGAGCCCAGTGTGTCCTTGCTAGAAGCAGGGTGCTGTGACTTTGAGAAAGGGTGAGACATTTGGTGGTCTGCAGTGGATGTCTCTGCTCTCAGCAGTGTCTGGTGGCTTTTCAGTAAAATATGGGAGCGTGATCACCCTCCACCTCAGACAGGTGCAAGCACAGTGGAAGTGGGAACTAGACAGAAGGACAGAGCAGCCCCCTCTCTCTGCACTAAGCCACAGGCAATCCTCCTGACTTGCCTGGCTCATGCTGTTCTCCCAGACTGCAGCAGAAATGCTGAAGGCTTCCGAGATCTAAAAAACTCCCCAGGGGCGATATAGGCAGCTGTAAAAAACCCTAGAACTCTAAAACTATTTTTACCTTCCTGGGTCCTTATCATGGGAGTGCAGGTGCTGACAACCCCTTCTGCGTTAGGAGTGGATTCAGCTGACAAAGTCAAACACCAGACTGGCCCCTGCCTGCACCGATCCCATGAACCCACTGCTGCAGAGCAGGGCTGACTTCGCAAGAGCCCATGGGCAGAGGCCCTGCTCTTCACTGCACGCTCGGCCAGCACCAAGCAGGGCTCCAGCCACAGGCCTGAAGGAAGGTCTCCTAAGAAAAGTAAAAGGGTCTGCCTGTGTGAGAGTGGGAGGGTCTATGGGAAATGGCTTTGATATTGCTCAGAGAATAATGCCCTGACTCTTCCTGTCTTTTTTCTACTTTGAAAGCACCCCATGCCCAGAGGAAGAAAATGTCCAACGGCAGCTCCATCGCTGAGTTCTCTCCTGGCGTTTGCAGACAGCGGGAGCTGCAGCTCTTGCACTTCTGGCTCTTCCTGGGCATCTACCTGGCTGCCCTCCTGGCCAACGGCCTCATCATCACCGCCGTAGCCTGTGACCACCGCCTCCACACCCCCATGTACTTCTTCCTCCTCAACCTCTCCTTCCTCGACCTGGGCTCCATCTCCACCACTGTCCCCAAAGCCATGGCCAACTCCCTCTGGGAACAACAGGGCCATCTCCTACCCAGGATGTGCTGCCCAGGTCTTTCTGTTTAGTCTTTTTGATCTCAGCAGAGTATTTTCTTCTCACTGTCATGGACTTCTGACCGCTACCTTGCCATCTGCAAACCCCTGCACTACGGGACCCTCCTGGGCAGCAGAGCTTCTGGTCCACATGGCAGCAGCTGCCTGGGGCAGTGGGTTTCCTCTATGCTGTGCTGCACACTGCCAAGTACATTTTCACTACCCCTCTGCCAAGGCAATGCTGTGGACCAGTTCTTCTGCGAAATCCCCCAGATCCTCAAGCTCTCCTGCTCAGATGCCTACCTCAGGGAAGTTGGGGGTACTTGTGGTGGTGCTCTTGTTTAGATTTGGGTGTTTTGTTTTCATTGTGCTGTCCTATGGGCAGATCTTCAGGGCTGTGCTGAGGATCTCCTCTGAGATTGGACCACTCAAAGCATTTTCCACCTGCCTCCCTCACCTGGCTGTGGTCTCCTTGTTTATAAGCACTGGCATTTTTTCCTACCTGAAGCCCCCCTCCTTCTCCTTCCCATCCCTGGACCTGCTGGTGGCAGTTCTGTACTTGGTGGTGCCTCCAGCAGTGAACCCCCTCATCTACAGCATGAGAAACCAGGAGATCAAGGATGCCCTGAGAAAACTAATCACTGGATGCTTTTCAGAAGCAAGAAACTGACTCTTGTCTTCTGCATAGTACTTATATCTCATTGCAGACCAAACCTGTCTTTGCTGGTCTTTTTATGGTGATTTTGGGTGTGGTTTTTATTTCTTCTATTTCACTTTCTTTTACTTATCTGAAAGATTTCCACAAAGAAATGTCTGTCTTCCTCTGGTTTCTAATTCACAGTCGATCCAGATTTTGTGTCCTGGAGGCTGGCAAATGAGCTATGCCCTCTGTGTATTTACCCAAAATAAAGGGCCCTGCAGTGACTTGTTTTTCTGAGATCCTTCCTCCAAGACCTTCTCTGCAGCTGCAGGGAGCAGTGCCTGTGTGCAGAGGGGAAGAAGAAAAGAGTCCCGGCACAGCAGCAGTGCCAGCGTGCACCAGCGCTTGTTTTTTCCTGAGCTGCTCTCTTCCCACTTGCATGCTTTCCTTCTGAACCCTTTGGTTGGTGGAAGGCCTGAGGGCTCTTCAAGCATGGTTAGAGTCCTGCTGTGTGGCAGGCCTGTGGCCTCAGCCAAGGACAGGCAGTGGGCACTTGTGTGACAGAGCTGGCCCTCCATAGCAGCATTTCCATCATACAAGGGGATGTCCTCAGGCCTTGTGCCATGGATACCCCCCACCTCTGTGTCTCACCCCCCTCCACCCCCAAGGAGCTGCTGTGCCCTTCAGAGAGTCTGGGGCAGTGGGGTGAGTGCCCTGAGCTCTGCTGCACCCTGTAGTGGGCACTGCTGTGGGGCCATGCCAGACTGGGCTGCGCTGGGAAGAGGGCAGGGGAGGTGGAGAAAGATCAAGGGAAGTGGGAAGTGTTTAGGGGGAGCTGGTCTGGGCTGGAAAGTGCCCAGGAGAGAAAATATCAATGTGTAGCTTGCAGTGTGTGACCATGCAGAGCAAGGACTCACACCGGGGGTTTGTGGTGCAGAGGCAGGGCTTGCGGCAAGCATGGAAGACACGCAGGTGCAGAGCACAGAAGAGGCCGGTCGGTGCCCTTGCGGTGTGGTCAGACAGGGAAGGTGGCTCGGGGTCTTCATCACTCCCAACATCTCTTTTGGCCATGTCCAGCACTTGCCAGTTATTCCAGGTTTACAGGTAAGTTTGGCTGTGAGGCCACCTCCACCCCTGGTGGCCCAAGGGCTGGTGTGGGGGAACGGACAGCCCTGCCCAGCCTCGCTCCTTCCCCAGACCCTGGCAGACCCTGGAGCAGAGCTGTCTGCAAATCTCCACATGGGACAAGGCTGGGGCAGGGCAGGGGTCGGGCGCTGGGGCAGCTGCAAAAGTAGGAGGGTCATAAATCACAAATGGGGGAAGTTTCCCCACCCCGACTCTCCCCTTTCCTGTGCTGTGCCTGCAGATTGGGGCTGTGGGACCATGTATGTGCAGTGGGGCTGGGCCAGCACCAGGACACGGGCGATGACAGGGGCCATGAAGCAAGAGCTGCCAGGAGGTGCCATCATGGACACTTGTTCTCAGAATTGCATACCAGAGGCTCATCACTGAGAACTCATAGCTATTTTCTCAAGTAACAAGAAAATTAAAAAGCTTTAGTTCATCATCGAGAATACTAAGGAGTTCCCTTTCAGTGCTGTCCTGTTACTGCTAGTAGTGATAGTTCCACTAATTCCAAAAGGTCCTTGAGAGCTTCTGTATTTTCCCCTGGCTCCAAACCTCAGGCTGCTCAGACACGGAAAGTGCTACCTCAAACCTCTGCAAACCAAATCTCTCCCACCTGCTCTCATCCACACTTTTATCCTGGAACACTTCTAACCATCATGTCAGCACACTACTTGGTCTTTTTTATCTGGGTGAAGTCAGGGTGCTCCCTCGTAAAGCCTTCCCTACCAAAGTCTTTTCTACCTGCTGATCCTGCTTGTATCCCCTCACACAACGTACAGCTCCAACTTCCTTCTGCAGAGCTCCATGGGATGGACAGTTTTCCTGTTTCTTTCACGAGAAAAGGTGACAAACAGGAAAGACTCCTTGCCAGGAAGCCG
>NW_024470325.1:1161178-1231163 GCF_900496995.4 Aquila chrysaetos chrysaetos | reverse complement strand
TTCAGGGCCTGGGACCTTCTTGTGGGAGCAGGAGCCGGACGTTTGCCTTTTCGGAAAGAGGCTCTGCCGAGGACGAGCGCCATGAGTGTTCCGTCTCTGGGAAAGCACAGATCCCCAGTGCTCTTGTGCCTGTAGATAGGTGCCAAGGGAAGGTGAAGATCAACAACAGCTTTCAGGTCTGGGCCCTTCCTTGTGAGAGCAGGAGCCAAAAGATTGCCTTTTCGGAAAGAGGCTCTGCAGAGGACCTGGGCCATGAGATGTTCCGTCTCTGGGAAAGCACAGATCCCCAGTGCTGTTGTGCCTATAGATAGAGTGCCAAGGGAAGGTGAAGAGCAGCAACAGCTTTCAGGGCCTGGACCTTCCTTACGGGAGCTGGAGCCAGAAATTTGCCTTTCCGCAAATAGGCTCTGACGAGGACGAGCGCCATGACATGTTCCGTCTTTTGGAAAGCAGAGATCGCCAGCGCTGTTGTGCCTGTAGATAGGGTGCCAAGGGAAGGTGAAGAGCAGCAACAGCGTTCAGGGCCTGGACCTTCTTTGTGGGAGCAGAGGCCGGACGTTTGCCTTTTCGGAAAGAGGCTCTGCCGAGGCCGAACGACATGAGATGTTGCGTCTCTGGGAAAGCACAGATCCCCAGTGCTGTTGTGCCTGTAGATAGGGGCACCAAGGGAAGGTGAAGAGCAGCAACAGCTTTCAGGGCTGGGCCCTTCCTTGTGGGAGCAGGAGCCAGACGTTTGCCTTTTCGGAAAGAGGCTCTGCCGAGGACCAGGGCCATGAGATGTTCCGTCTCTGGGAAAGCACAGATCCCCAGTGCTGTTGTGCCTGTAGATAGGGCACCAAGGGAAGGTGAAGAGCAGCAACAGCTTTCAGGGCTGGGCCCTTCCTTGGTGAGAGGCAGGAGCCGGGAAGTTTGCCTTTACGGAAAGAGGCTCTGCCGAAGGACCGAGCGCCCTGAGATATTTTCCATCTCTGGAAGGCCACAGATCCCAGCTGCTGTTGTACCTGTAGATAGATACGGCGCCAAGGGAATGAGTGAAGAGCAGCAACCAAGCTTTCCAGGGCCTGGCCCTTCCTTGTGGGAACAGGAGCCAGACGGTTTTTTTTCCCTTTTCCTGAAAGTAGGCTATGCCATAGGACGAAAGCGCCATGAGGTGTTTCGTCTCTGGGAAAGCACAGATTCCCCGCTGCTGTTGTGCCTGTAGATCAGGGGCCAAGGAAGTGAAGAGCAGCAACAGCTTTCAGGGCTGGGCCCTTCCTTGTGGGAGCAGGAGCCGGACGTTTCCCTTTTCGGAAAGAGGCTCTTGCTGAGGACGAGCGCCATGAGATGTTCCGTCTCTGGGAAAGCACATATCCCCAGTGCTGTTGTTGCCTGTAGATAGGGCGCCAAGGGAAGGTGAAGAGCAGCAACAGCTTTCAGGGCCTGGCCCTTCCTTGTGGGAGCAGGAGCCAGACGTTTGCCTTTTCGGAAAGAGGCTCTGCCGAGGACCAGGGCCATGAGTTGTTCCGTCTCTGGGAAAGCACAGATCCCCAGTGCTGTTGTGCCTGTAGATAGGGTGCCAAGGGAAGGTGAAGAGCAGCAACAGCTTTCAGGGCTGGGCCCTTCCTTGTGGGAGCAGGAGCTGGACGTTTGCCTTTTCGGAAAGAGGCTCTGCCGAGGACCACTACCATGAGTTGTTCCGTCTCTGGGAAAGCACAGATCCCCAGTGCTGTTGTGCCTGTAGATAGGGCGCCAAGGGAAGGTGAAGAGCAGCAACAGCTTTCAGGGCTTGGCCCTTCCTTGTGGCAGCAGGAGCCGGACGTTTGCCTTTTCGGAAAGAGGCTCTGCCGAGGACCAGGGCCATGAGATGTTGTGTCTCTGGGAAAGCACAGATCCCCAGTGCTGTTGTGCCTGTAGATAGGGCGCCAAGGGGAAGGTGAAGAGCAGCAACAGCTTTCAGGGCTGGGCCCTTCCTTGTGGCAGCAGGAGCCGGACATTTGCCTTTTCTGAAAGAGGCTCTGCTGAGGACCAGGGCCATGAGATGTTGCTTCTCTGAGAAAGCACAGATCCCCACTGCTGTTGTGCCTGTAGATAGGGGCCAAGGGAAGGTGAAGCCAGCAACAGCTTTCAGAGCTGGGCCCTTCCTTGTGGGAGCAGGAGCCGGAACGATTTGCCTTTCGGGAAAGAGGCTCTTGCCGAGACGAGCGCCATGAGATGTTTCCTTCTCTGGGAAAAGCACAGATCCCCAGTGCTGTTGTGCCTGTAGATAGGGCACCAAGGGAAAGGTTGAAGAGCAGCAACAGCTTTTCAGGGCTGGCCTTCCTTTGGGAGCAGGAGCCGGACGTTTGCCCTTTCCGGAAAGAGGCTCTGCCGAGGACCTGAGCCATGAGATGTTCCGTCTCTGGGAAGCACAGATCCCCATGCTGTTGTGCCTGTAGATAGGGCGCCAAGGGAAGGTGAAGAGCAGCAACAAGCTTTCAGGCCTGTACCTTCCGTTGTGGGCAGCAGGAGCCAAGGATGTTTCCATTACAGGAAAGAGGCTCTGCCGAGCTCCGAGGCTGCCATGCAGATGTTGCCGGTCTCTGGGGAAAGCACAGATTTGCCCCAGTGCTGTTGTGCCTGTAGATAGGGCCCAAGGGAAGGTGAAGAGCAGCAACAGCTTTCAGGGCCTGGACCTTCTTGTGGGAGCAGGAGACGGACGTTTGCCCTTTTCGGAAAGAGGCTCTGCCGAGGACCTGGGCCATGAGATGTTTTGTCTTTGGGAAAGCACAGATCCCCAGTGCTGTTGTGCCTGTAGATAGGGCGCCAAGGGAAGCTGAAGAGCAGCAAACAGCTTTCAGGGCATGGCCCTTCCTTCTGGGAGCAGGAGCCGGACGTTTGCCTTTCCGGAAAGAGCTCTGCGAGGACGAGCGCCATGAGGTGTTCGTCTCTGGGGAAAGCACAGATCCCCAGCTGCTGTTGTGCCTGTAGATAGGTGCCAAGGGAAGGTGAAGAGCAGCAACAGCTTTCAGGGCTGGGCCCTTCCTTGTGGGAGCAGGAGCTGGACGTATCCCTTTTCGGAAAGAGGCTCTGCCGAGGCTGAGCGCCATGAGATGTTGCTTCTCTGGGAAAGCACAGATCCCCGCTGCTGTTTGTGCCTGTAGATAGGGTTCCAAGGGAAGGTGAAGAGCAGCAACAGCTTTCAGGGCTGGGCCCTTCCTTGTGGGAGAGGGAG
Source organism: Aquila chrysaetos chrysaetos (assembly GCF_900496995.4). Taxonomy (NCBI): domain Eukaryota; kingdom Metazoa; phylum Chordata; class Aves; order Accipitriformes; family Accipitridae; genus Aquila; species Aquila chrysaetos. The sequence goes on along the minus strand of NW_024470325.1, from coordinate 1,227,973 downwards.
CCAAAAGATTGCCTTTTCGGGAAAGAGGCTCTGCAGAGGACCTGGGCCATGAGATGTTCCGTCTCTGGGGAAAGCACAGATCCCCAGTGCTGTTGTGCCTGTAGATAGGGCGCCAAGGAAGGTGAGAGCAGCAACAGCTTTCAGGGCTGGGCCTTCCTTGTGGGAGCAAGAGCCCAGACGTTTCCCTTTCGGAAAGAGGCCTCTGCCGAGATACGAGCGCCATGAGATGTTGTGTCTCTGGGAAAGCAGAGATGCCCAGCGCTGTTGTGCCTGTAGATAGGGCGCCAAGGGAAGGTGAAGAGCAACAACAGCTTTCAGGGCCTGGACCTTCCTTCTGGGAGCAGGAGCCGGACGTTTGCCTTTCCGGAAAGAGGCTCTGCCGAGGACGAGCGCCATGACATGTTCCGTCTCTGGGAAAGCAGAGATCCCCAGTGCTGTTGTGCCTGTAGATAGGGCGCCAAGGGAAGGTGAAGAGCAGCAACAGCGTTCAGGGCCTGGCCCTTCCTTGTGGGAGCAGGAGCCAAAAGATTGCCTTTTCGGAAAGAGGCTCTGCAGAGGACCTGGGCCATGAGATGTTCCGTCTCTGGGAAAGCACAGATCCCCAGTGCTGTTGTGCCTGTAGATAGGGTGCCAAGGGAAGGTGAAGAGCAGCAACAGCTTTCAGGGCCTGGCCCGTCCTTGTGGGAGCAGGAGCTGGACGTTTGCCTTTTCGGAAAGAGGCTCTGCCGAGGACGAGCGCCATGAGATGTTGCTTCTCTGGGAAAGCACAGATTCCCCACTGCTGTTGTGCCTGTAGATAGGGCGCCAAGGGAAGGTGAAGAGCAGCAACAGCGTTCAGGGCCTGGACCTTCTTTGTGGGAGCAGGAGCCAGACATTTGCCTTTTCGGAAAGAGGCTCTGCCAAGAACCATTGCCATGAGGTGTTGCGTCTCTGGGAAAGCACAGATCCCCAGCGCTGTTGTGCCTGTAGATAGGGCGCCAAGGGAAGGTGAAGAGCAGCAACAGCTTTCAGGGCTGGGCCCTTCCTTGTGGCAGCAGGAGCCGGACGTTTGCCTTTTCGGAAAGAGGCTCTGCCGAGGACCAGGGCCATGAGATGTTGTGTCTCTGGGAAAGCACAGATCCCCAGTGCTGTTGTGCCTGTAGATAGGGCGCCAAGGGAAGGTGAAGAGCAGCAACAGCTTTCAGGGCTGGGCCCTTCCTTGTGGCAGCAGGAGCCGGACGTTTGCCTTTCCGAAAGAGGCTCTGCCGAGGACGAGCGCCATGAGATGTTCCGTCTCTGGAGAAAGCACAGATCCCCAGTGCTGTTGTGCCTGTAGATAGGGCACCAAGGGAAGGTGAAGAGCAGCAACAGCTTTCAGGGCTAGGCCCTTCCTTGTGGGAGCAGAGGTCGGACGTTTGCCTTTTCGGAAAGAGGCTCTGCCGAGGACCTGGGCCATGAGATGTTCCGTCTCTGGGAAAGCACAGATCCCCAGTGCTGTTGTGCCTGTTACATGAGGGCGCCAAGGGAATATGAAGACAAGCACAGCTTCAGGGCCTGGACCTTCCTCTGTGGGAGACGGAGCCGGACGTTTGCCCTTTGCCGGAAAGAGGCTCTGCCGAGGAGACTAGCGGCCATTGGAGATGTTGCTTCTCTGGGAAAGCACAGATCCCCCAGTTGCTGTTGTGCCTGTGGATGGGGCGCCAGGGAAGGTGAAGAGAAGCAGACAGCGGTTCCCGGTGCCTGGACCTTCTTGGTGGGAGGCAGGAGCCGGACAGTTTGCCTTTTCTGAAGGAGGCTCTGCCGAGGACGAGCGCCATGAGATGTTGCGTCTCTGGGAAAGCACATATCCCCAGTGCTGTTGTGCCTGTAGATAGGGCGCCAAGGGAAGGTGAAGAGCAGCAACAGCTTTCAAGGGGCTGGGCCCTTCCTTGTGGGAGACAGGAGCCAGGAAATTTTGCCTTTTCGGACATAGGCTCTGCCGAGGACGAGCGCCATGAGATGTTCCGTCTCTGGGAAAGCAAAGAATCCTGCAGCTGCTTACCTGTAGATAGGGCGCCAAGGGAAGGTGAAGAGCAGCAACAGCGTTCAGAGCCTGGACCTTCCTTGTGGGAGCAGGAGCCGGACATTTGCCTTTTCGGGAAAGAGGCTCTGCCGAGGACGAGCGCCATGAGATGTTGCCGTCTCCGGGAAAGCACAGATCCCCAGGCTATGTGCCTGTAGATAGGGGTGCCCAAGGGAGGTGAAGAGCAGCAACAAGCTTTCAGGGCCTGGACCTTCCTTGTGGGAGCAGGAGCCGGACGTTTCCCTTTTCGGAAAGAGGCTCTGCCGAGGACGAGCGCCATGAGATGTTCCGTCTCTGGGAAAGCAGAGATCCCCAGTGCTGTTGTGCCTGTAGATAGGGCGCCAAGGGAAGGTGAAGAGCAGCAACAGCGTTCAGGGCCTGGACCTTCTTTGTGGGAGCAGGAGCCAGACATTTGCCTTTTCGGAAAGAGGCTCTGCCGAGGACGAGCGCCATGAGATGTTGCGTCTCTGGGAAAGCACAGATCCCCAGTGCTGTTGTGCCTGTAGATAGGGCGCCAAGGGAAGATGAAGAGCAGCAACAGCTTTCAGGGCTGGGCCCTTCCTTGTGGGAGCAGGAGCCGGACGTTTGCCTTTTCGGAAAGAGGCTCTGCCGAGGACCAGGGCCATGAGATGTTGCGTCTCTGGAAAGCACAGATCCCCAGTGCTGTTGTGCCTGTAGATAGGGTGCCAAGGGAAGGTGAAGAGCAGCAACAGCTTTCAGGGCTGGGCCCTTCCTTGTGGGAGCAGGAGCCGGACGTTTGCCTTTTCGGAAAGAGGCTCTGCCGAGGACCAGGGCCATGAGATGTTCCGTCTCTGGGAAAGCACAGATCCCCAGCGCTGTTGTGCCTTTAGATAGGGTGCCAAGGGAAGGTGAAGAGCAGCAACAGCTTTCAGGGCCTGGACCTTCCTTTGTGGGAGCAGGAGCCGGACGTTTGCCTTTTCGGAAAGAGGCTCTGCCGAGGCCCAGGGCCATGAGATGTTGTGTCTCTGGGAAAGCACAGATCCCCAGTGCTGTTGTGCCTGTAGATAGGGCGCCAAGGGAAGGTGAAGAGCAGCAACAGCTTTCAGGGCCTGGCCCTTCCTTGTGGGAGCAGGAGCCGGACGTTTGCCTTTTCGGAAAGAGGCTCTGCCGAGGACCAGTGCCATGAGATGTTCCGTCTCTGGGAAAGCACAGATCCCCAGTGCTGTTGTGCCTGTAGATAGGGCGCCAAGGGAAGGTGAGAGCAGCAACAGCTTTCAGGGCCTGGACCTTCCTTGTGGGAGCAGGAGCCAGACGTTTGCCCTTTTCGGAAAGAGGCTCTGCCGAGGAGGAGTGCCATGAGTTGTTCCGTCTCTGGGAAAGCACAGATCCCCAGGGCTGTTGTGCCTGTAGATAGAGCACCAAGGGAAGGTGAAGAGCAGCAACAGCTTTCAGGGCTGGGCCCTTCCTTGTGGGAGAGGGAGCCGCACGTGTGCCTTTTCGGAAAGAGGCTCTGCCAAGTCTCAGGGCCATGAGATGTTGCGTCTCTGGGAAAGCACAGATCCCCAGTGCTGTTGTGCCTGTAGATAGGGCGCCAAGGGAAGGTGAAGAGCAGCAACAGCTTTCAGGGCTTGGCCCTTCCTTGTGGGAGCAGGAGCCGGACGTTTGCCTTTTCGGAAAGAGGCTCTGCCGAGGCCCAGTGCCATGAGATGTTCCGTCTCTGGGAAAGCACAGATCCCCAGTGCTGTTGTGCCTGTAGATAGGGCGCCAAGGGAAGGTGAAGAGCAGCAACAGCTTTCAGGGCCTGGACCTTCCTTGTGGGAGCAGGAGCCAGACATTTGCCTTTTCGGAAAGAGGCTCTGCCGAGGACCAGGGCCGTGAGATGTTGCATCTCTGGGAAAGCACAGATCCCCAGCGCTGTTGTGCCTGTAGATAGGGCGCCAAGGGAAGGTGAAGAGCAGCAACAGCTTTCAGGGCCTGGACCTTCCTTGTGGGAGCAGGAGCCGGACATTTGCCTTTCCAGAAAGAGGCTCTGCCGAGGACGAGCGCCATGAGATGTTGCGTCTCCGGGCAAGCAGAGAACCCCAGCGCTATTGTGCCTGTAGATGGGGTGCCAAAGGAAGGTGAAGAGCAGCAACAGCTTTCAGGGCCTGGACCTTCCTTGTGGGAGCAGGAGCCGGACGTTTGCCTTTCCGGAAAGAGGCTCTGCCGAGGACCAGCGCCATGAGATGTTCCGTCTCCGGGAAAGCAGAGATCCCCAGTGCTGTTGTGCCTGTAGATAGGGCGCCAAGGGAAGGTGAAGAGCAGCAACAGCGTTCAGGACCTGGACCTCCTTTGTGGGAGCAGGAGCCAAACATTTCCCTTTTCGGAAAGAGGCTCTGCCGAGGACGAGCGCCATGAGATGTTGCGTCTCTGGGAAAGCACAGATCCCCGCTGCTGTTGTGCCTGTAGATAGGGTTCCAAGGGAAGGTGAAGAGCAGCAACAGCTTTCAGGGCTGGGCCCTTCCTTGTGGGAGCAGGAGCCGGACGTTTGCCTTTTCGGAAAGAGGCTCTGCCGAGGACCAGGGCCATGAGATGTTCCGTCTCTGGGAAAGCACAGATCCCCAGTGCTGTTGTGCCTGTAGACGGGGCGCCAAGGGAAGGTGAAGAGCAGCAACAGCGTTCAGGGCCTGGACCTTCTTTGTGGGAGCAGGAGCCAGACGTTTGCCTTTTCGGAAAGAGGCTGTGCCGAGGACGAGCGCCATGAGATGTTGCGTCTCTGGGAAAGCACAGATCCCCAGTGCTGTTGTGCCTGTAGATAGGGCGCCAAGGGAAGGTGAAGAGCAGCAACAGCTTTCAGGGCCTGGACCTTCCTTGTGGGAGCTGGAGCCAGACATTTGCCTTTCCGGAAAGAGGCTCTGCCGAGGACGAGCGCCATGAGATGTTCCGTCTCTGGGAAAGCACAGATCCCCAGTGCTGTTGTGCCTGTAGATAGGGCGCCAAGGGAAGGTGAAGAGCAGCAACAGCTTTCAGGGCCTGGACCTTCCTTGTGGGAGCAGGAGCCGGACGTTTGCCTTTTCGGAAAGAGGCTCTGCCGAGGACCAGTGCCATGAGTTGTTCCGTCTCTGGGAAAGCACAGATCCCCAGTGCTGTTGTGCCTGTAGATAGGGCACCAAGGGAAGGTGAAGAGCAGCAACAGCTTTCAGGGCTGGGCCCTTCCTTGTGGGAGCAGGAGCCAGACGTTTCCCTTTTCGGAAACCTGCTCTGCCGAGGACCAATACCATGAGTTGCTCCATCTCTGGGAAAGCACAGATCCGCAGTGCTGTTGTGTCTGTAGATAGGGTGCCAAGGGAAGGTGAAGAGCAGCAACAGCTTTCAGGGCTGGGCCCTTCCTTGTGGGAGCAGGAGCCAGACGTTTGCCTTTTCGGAAAGAGGCTCTGCCGAGGACGAGCACCATGAGATGTTGCGTCTCTGGGAAAGCACAGATCCCCACTGCTGTTGTGCCTGTAGATAGGGTTCCAAGGGAAGGTGAAGAGCAGCAACAGCTTTCAGGGCCTGTACCTTCCTTGTGGGAGCAGGAGCCAGACATTTGCCTTTCGGGAAAGAGGCTCTGCCGAGGACCAGGGCCATGAGATGTTGTGTCTCTGGGAAAGCACAGATCCGCACTGCTGCTGTGCCTGTAGATAGGGGGCCAAGGGAAGGTGAAGAGCAGCAACAGCTTTCAGGGCTGGGCCCTTCCTTGTGGGAGCAGGAGCCGGACGTTTGCCTTTTCGGAAAGAGGCTCTGCCGAGGACGAGCGCCATGAGATGTTGCGTCTCTGGGAAAGCACAGATCCCCAGTGCTGTTGTTCCTGTAGATAGGGCACCAAGGGAAGGTGAAGAACAGTAACAGCTTTCAGGGCTGGGCCCTTCCTTGTGGGAGCAGGAGCCGGACGTTTGCCTTTTCAGAAAGAGGCTCTGCCGAGGACGAGCGCCTTAACCATTTCTAGAAGCTTACCACAAAGTGTCCACGTAAACAATATTATCACCCTTGCCCACTTACTGCCTTACTATATTCTACCTCACAATCCACTTGCAATCCACTCCACTACTCACATGCAATGACTCAAAAATCACTTAACCCTCAATTCTAACAATCTCAACATATCAAAATATTACCCATGGACTCTTATCACTGTTCCACCTACCCCTGACTCTACATCCCCGGGCAGAGCAGCTCCAAGCCAAACACACCCATGCACAAACACACACGACACAGAACACTACCAACAAGGTGATTCAAAGAGACAAAACTCTCAGCAAGAAGAATGACTCCCGGACGGGAGTTGCCATCCGGCAAGATGACCTACAGCATCCAAAACCACATAGCGAGGAGGCTCTACGACAGCCCCAAAGAATAAGAGGCAAAAGTAACTGCCCCTTACAAGATGGTACTGTCAGAACCAAGATGATGGATGCCTAAGAAGCCTGTCATCGAGACCTAGGAACATCAAGATGCAGGGAAGAACTCCCAGTCCAAGGCAACACAGGGCTAAAGAACAGAGCTGCCAAAGCAGCCCGGAAGAGCGCCGCAAAAGAGAACCAGCGGGAACCTTCCAACACCGATCCACGCTTTAGAGCTCCGAGCGCAAGAAAAGAGGCACCCGATTGGCACGGTGCCAATGACTAAGGGCATTCAAGACCCTAAGGATGGCGCCCGAAGCGCATGCCGCGCTCCCTGAGCGCAAAGACTGGCGATGGCATTGAGAGCCAAGGAAGGTCGAAGGCACAGAAGACAGACTACACAAACTACACACCACCACGGACACAGGCTGGAACTGCCCTGCCCAGCACACGCCGGTCTCATGCTGAAAAGCAACCCGCTCCCTTCCTCTGCCCAAACAGGACTGCTCCTGGACAGCCCTGCCCTCCTACTCTAACTTTAAAACCCCTCCCTGCAATTCCCAGCTGTATCCCTCCCTCCCAGCCTCTCCCCAGCCCGGGTCCCTCAACTTAACTTTCAGAGGACCCAGGGTACAAGTCCATCCTCCACAAAAACCACATGGGCTAACTGCGATGATCCAGGAGTCACCAGGTTCCTCTTCATCATCTGCAGTGAAAACAAAACAAAAAAAAAAAAAAAAACCAAAAAACCAACCAGCAACAAAATCAGAAGAGGCAATAAATAACCCATCAGCCAACAACAACTACTTACCCAACCCCCCACTTAATCACACACACCACGGTGTTATGCTTACCTGCTCATTCCAGAGTCACACCCTGCAGCCATCATCTCTCATGGTACCTAGAGACAGCAAGACACACAAAATTAGCATAGCACTCGATGAGAAGTCACCGGCCCCACGCTCCTCCTCCCTAAGCCACAGCTCGCCTCAAACACTCATCCCATTCCAAAGGTGGCCCACACAACGCCTGCAAAACAAGAAGGTAAACGCTTAACCGAGCAACCACAAAGTACTTCAATATTAAACACCAACGCGGTCCAAAACCGCCTCACTTTCTCACACTGCTCATCAGCTGCGGCTTCAGCCCTCCGAGTCTGCGTGCGCCACCTGCAAAAACCAAAGCAGAAGATGCATGCTGAGACACCGCCTGAAACCTCAGCCTGCCCGGACTGATTCCCAACTCGCTCTCCTTTCCCTTGCCCGCTCGACCACCCCGCTCTCTCATCAAGAGCTTGCCACGTCAAGGCATGCGTACCACCTGCAGAAAAACAAACAACAAGGGATGCTTCCAACTTTGCCAACAATACGACACCCTCAAAGGAACAGTTCCTTTAACCCAGTAGTCACGGCTCACCTTGCCCGAGTCACCTCCAGTACTGATGGCCCGCTTCGCTCCTTGCTTCGTACCTTCAAAATAAAAGAAAAACAGAACCCTATCAGCTAGTCATAGAGCCACCGGCCACATCTTCCCTCTGATTCCACTCACAGACCCACCTTCTTACGCTGCTCCGCTCCGCTCCCCTCCTCCGTTGGTCTGTGGCATGCAACTTGTCCCTCTGCATCTGAAAAAAAACCATATTGAATGAGTCACCAAGATGCAGAGCAAGAGCTTAACAATTCCAGAGGTCTTGATTCCATCTAGGAATACCATCTGGAGTCCAACTACAGCCTGCCATCCTAGAGGAAAAAAAAGAAGAAAAAAAAAAGCCAGGGCCAAACTTTAAGCCCATCACCTGCAAGACTTAACACCTTAGAGACTCAAATCTGCTTCATTACCCAGCCCTAGTCCCTCAACTTCGCTTTCAGAGGGCCGAGGAGCTGAATCCATCATTCAGAAAAATCGCACGGGCTAACTGGGATATTCCTGCAGTCGCCAGGCTCCTCTTTGTCATCTGCACGGAAAAAAACCAAAACAAACAAGCCCAAACCAAACCGGAAAAGGGAGTAATCATCCCATCAGCCAACACCAACTACTTCCCCAACTCCCCCGCTCCTCACAAGCGCCACCGCATTACGCTTACACGCTCATTGCAGAGTCGGACACTGCGGCCGTCGTCACTCGTGGTACCGAAGATAGAGAGACACAAACGTGAAGAGTCACCAGCCCCACGCTCCTCCTCGCTAATCCACAGCTCACCTCAAACGCTCATCCCACTCCAAAGGTGGCCCGCACAGCGCCTCCAAAACAAAAGGGAAAAGCTTAACCGAGCGGCCACGTAATACTTTGTTACTCAACACCAACCCGGCCGACGACCGCCTCACCTTCTCGGACCGTTTGTCGGCATGCAGCTCTGCAGGAGACCTTATAGCAGACTTCACGGTAAGTAAAGGGTGCCTATAAGAAACCTGCAGAGGGACTTTTTACAAGGGTGTACATCGATAGGACAAGGCGGTAATGACTTCAGTCCTAAAGAGGGTAAGAAGCAGGGAGCCATCTGGAGACGTGAGCCGAGTAACAACTGGACACCGATACGGTTAAGGTTGTTCTCCTCTTTAATTGGACAACACTCAGTTATATCTTGTTTCTATTTCCTATCACGCGTAAGCCATTTGTTGATTGGTTAGCACGTGTCGTTCACGCGCCTAAACAATAATCTAAACGGATAAGTTCTTCTGATCACGCGAATGGTCCCTCCACTTGCATCTTGTTACCAGTCACGTATACTCGACCTTGTTATACTTTTTATGCTTGCTTTGCAGTTTCGTTTCTTCCCCGTGTTGTATTATCTCGAACAGTTTCGATTCCTTGCCTTGAACAGTTTCAGTGCAGTTTTGTTTTCCCATATTCCTCTCATCACTTAGAGTCTCTTGTCTGTTATCAGGCCTGGATTGTCCAAACCCTGCAGTATTATTCCATGACCGTTTTCTGCAAGAAATTCCTCTACAAGGGTACATTTAGTTTAGGTGTTAGGAAGAAGTTCCTCACTATGGGTGGCGAGGCACTGGAACAGGTTGCCCAGAGAACCTGCGGATCCTCCCTCCCTAGAAGCATTCAAGGCCAGGTTGGATGGGGCTTTGAGGAACCTGGTCTAGCGGAAGGTGTCCCTACACATTGCGGGGGGGGGGGGGGGGGGGGGGGGTTGGAACTAGATGATCTTTATGGTGCCTTCCAACTCAAACCATTCTATGGCATCCAAATCCAACTGCAAAACTGATCTGAGAACGGCTGATGAACCCTCCTCCCTTTCCCCACCAGTCCCAAAACTTTAGAAACCCCTTTTCTTCTTCTCAACTGTCAGGAAAGAAACCCCACTGCTTCCTGACACCTCCTGCCCTCCATTTGCACCCCTGAACCCCCTTCGGTGGCTACTCCTCAGGAGCCGCTCTTCTGAGCCACATCCCAAATTCTGGGGGCACCTCCTAACTTACAACTCCCCAGAGACTCTGAGCTCTGCCACGTGCCCACAAAATGAAGTTAAGTCCTAAGGTTTGTAATCTACGAGGGGCCTGCCACAAGCTGCAAAGTTTCTAGGGACAACATGGCATTCTGCGAGCAATGAGGAAAGGCGACGAGGCATCCCAGACGCTGAAAGACACTGTGCCTCATGGCCCTTCTGCTTTCTCAAGAAATACTAAAACTCCATATACAGATGCATATAAGACACTCACCCTAACCCCTGCTAAACAATGTCACCATCAGTCCTGTTAAGAGAGGTATCAGCAACTTACACGGCATACAGCAGAACTGGTGAAAAAAACAAGGTTCTGTTTTCAATACAGTCAGGAACTCCAGGAAAACAGAAAGCGTGAAGAATAATAATAAAAAAAAAAACCCAACAAACAATACATACTATTAAACCATCTTTCTACCCCTGAACACTCAAAACAAAATTACTGACCTAAAAAAAGGAAAAAAAAAAAAAAAAAAAAAGCTGCATACAAGTGTTACTTTCTACCACACATGCTGCAGAACCTTGACTGGTCTTAAAGCTCTTACCTCAGGCAGACACCTCTTCCCAAAGGGCTGAGCCAGCTCAAAAGCTCCAAAGAACTCAAGAAAAAAGCTGAGCACCAACACCAGAGAAACCCAGGAGCACAATAAGCTCCCTCAGCAGAGGCTGTGGCTCAAATACCCCGAGCCGCCGCCCACCACCCTTCCCACAATCACCTGGGAAAGGGGAAGGGCAAACCACCAGAAGTTATCAAGTCAGCTGGAGGAGCAGCAGGAGTGTTCTCACCTGCCTTAAATTTACAGCAAGTAAGACTCTGAACAGAGAAAGTGACCCTTACTGAAAACAAAGATATCTGCTCCTGTATTACAGCTACAACTATTGCATCGGCAACGTGACCAGGTAAGGAATTAAACTTAATTTTTTTGAGGCATAGACAGAAAAAGATACGTGTGCCTCTAAACTAGGTAGGAAACTAGGTCGTTAAATGCAATAACAACATAGTTATTAAAATCACATCAATCAGCGGTGAGGCCAGCAGACGCAACGGTAAGTTGGCGGCTAAGCGCTAGATTGAGGTGGACTGGGAGTTCCCGAGGCCCAGAGCCCCAGGGAAGAGCAGAGGGACCGTGCAGAGCCGGCAGCTCTCGCGAGAGGGGCTGATGCGGCCTGGGCATTGCCAGGGGCAACCGCGGAAGATTTAAATGGCCCTGAGGAACGCCAGTGAGCAAGAGCATGGCAAACAGGGCGTGGCGTGTCAGAAAGGGTGTGGTGAGGCACTTTGCGTGGCAGTTCATGCAGGTAGGGCGTAGCCCCCCCCCCCTTCCCAGCTCGAGAAGGCTACTGAAGCGGTGGGCATCGGCCTCAGAAGGAGACCCCGATATAGCTGCCACTCGGCTGAAAGCCATTGCTAGGAAAAATGTGGCGATGCAGACAGAGCTCCCGTGTAAATGTGCAGCTGTCCAGGTCTCTGGCTGCAGGGAGTGCCTGAGTCTATCGCTGATGACGGAGGGCAGCGCGGACACCTCTTGTGTGAGATGTGACCAGGTAGCTGATCTGCTCAGCCTGGTGGCAGAGCTGAAGGAGGAAGTGGAAAGGTTGAGGAGTATCAGGGAGCGTGAGAGGGAGATAGATTGGTGGACCCACACCCTACCATCCCTGAGGCAGAGGCAGCGGATGGAGGCTCCGCAAGAAGCGGAGGTTCCCCTGCCCCCTTGCCACCAGGCAGGAGGGGACCTACGAGATGGAGGGGAATGGATACAGGTCCCTGCTCAGGGAGGCCTCCCTCACCTTCCCAGTTGCCCCTACGCAACAGGTATGGGGCTCCGGAACTTGAGGACCAGGTCAATGAAGATCAGGGTGTAGGTGAAGCCCTATCCAGGGAGGTGCCTAGGCTCAGTCGGGCAGCCCCACGCATTCTCACAGCCTCTGAAAAAAAAAAAAAAAGGAGGGTAATTGTCATAGGCGACTCCCTTCTGAAGGGGACAGAGGGCCCGATATGCAGTCCTGACCCATCCCACAGTCCTCACGGACTTGGTCTCGGATGTGTCTGGGCCGCCTGCCAGGCAGACTGGCGGTGGGACAGGGGAGGCTGCCCCTTTTATACTGCCCCGGGGCATTGTGACTGCTGCGTTGCCGGGTGGTGGCACTGCGACACGGGGGTGAGGGGGCCCCCATGCGCAGCCCTGCCCACCGCCCCTCGGCCCAGCATCCTTCGGAGGAAGGCCTTTGGGGCGCCAGCCCCGGGGGCTGTGTTGCGTTACCGAGTCAAGAAGTTTGGCAGAAAATACCCCCCCTTGCGTTCCAGCTTATCCTTAGATGTCAGAGGGGCTGGGGGCAGCTAGGTTTGATTTCTGAGTGATGTCCAATTCGATGCTCTAAGGGCGGTCGCGTTCAGTGTGCTGAACTATCACGATGACGGATGCCTTTAATAGCCTGCTGCACTCCCGGCTTAGCCACATTCAACGCACGAGAATGACCAGACTTAGGGAGTTTGGTTGCGCTAACGAACTCTCACGACTAGATGAATGAGCAGCGCAGCTTATTAAAGCAACAGGACAGGTTCTTTTGGATTGCCCGTGATAAATAGACTGTCTGCAAAGCATGTGCAGGTGGCAATACAGTCGCCTACAAGCGCATGAAATGATGAAAGAAAAGAGCTCTAAAGAATTCTAAGTTTCCCAGGGAAGCACTCGGTACAGCCGAGTGTTCGAACCTCACGCAAGAGGCATCCCTGTGGGGGGGGGGAGAGAGGCTCAGCCCGTCGAGTGATCCCAGAAGTCAGTGGTGTCCTCCTGACTTGTCTATGATGGTGTCTTCCCTAACATTTCTCCTCTCTTAAGCCCTTTTATATTTTCTGATTTTCTAGGTGGAGCTTGAGTGACTCTAGTCATACATACCTTTCCTTTGATGGGTATAAAATTCTCTTGCTTTGCTTTTAAAGGTGTATGCTAGAGAAAATTCAGAGCGCATGCTCAGTGGGGAGGTGGTCGCGCCTTGGAGGTGGGTACCTTTGGGGATGGAGGTGTGTTTTGGTGTTGTCATGAGCAAAGTTCAGCCAAAGGACCTACTGTTGCATGTCAGTACCCCAGAAGTGGGCACGTGTGATATAAACCAGAAGTGTAGGGCGTTAGCTTGACAGAGCCCCCGTTATTTTACCTCCTTGCTTCAGTGGATTCAATGCAGGGACCAACCGTTCTCGTTGCGATCGTTCCGGTTGCCTACCCCTGCGATCACAGAGCCTGGCCGCGGCGTCTCAGCTCCGCTCCGCTCCGCCCTCCGTGTTCCTTTTCAGAGTCAGCATACCAAGCTCCCCTGGTGTTGCTGACCTCTAAAGTTGCAGGTCATGTTGCTTAGGGAACCACCACGGGAGCGATTCTTTAGGTGTCCACTGCGTTCCTCCCTGGAGGTTCGCCTTGCCTTGAGGGGCGGCGGGGGGCGTGTGTCATACCGAGGAGTCACCTCCAGCAATCATTCCACAGGCTGTCGCTGTGCTCAGGAGGCGCGGGGGTCTCTGCCTGCCCTTGGTGGCCATGCCCCGGGCCCAGCTGCTGGGTGTCCCTGACGCCTGCTCTGCCACTGGGCTCCCAAGGCCAAGCCTGGTGCTGTTCCTCTTCTCTCGGGCCGTGGCAGAAACCAAGCGTGCGGCACAGAGACCACCCCTGTTAGCCGTCCCCTCTCTGCGCCACAGCTAAAGCCTATGCGGCCCCGCAGCCAGGAGGAGAGCGGGGACTTGATGTGGCTGGACACAACCCCTTTTCCTGGGGAGAAAGGGGGGGTGATTTTGGCAGCTGCAGCCTGGAGGAAAGCCAAAGTGTAACCAGAGCCCTAGGCTGGGATGGTGGGTGCCAACAGCCCGCCACGGAAGTAAGCCAGGCTTTGAGAAAGAAGTGCGTGGAGGTGACACCGGTGTGGTGGAAGGAAAGGTTGGTCATTCACCAACGAACGTCATCACTGGTGAGTAATCCTTCCCTGTCCTTGTCTCAACCCACAAGGTTTTCCTTCTCTGAGCAAGTGGCCACCTGGTCCTTTGTTGCTGGGTGGGCTGAAACCAGGAGACAGGGACACCGGGAAAGGAATCTGTTCCTGATAGCATATTTCCATACATTCTGTATGGTATGTCTAAATATTTTGATGGTTTTAATATTTTGTATGAGCCATGGAAACTGGTTTGCTGCTAGGTGACTGTAAAAGTGAGATTTAGTAAATAATTATTAGAAATCTTACACTAACACGATGATTGAAACAGTAGACAAAAGTATAGTCAAGCAATTAACTAATGGAGGTAGGTACTCGTAAGTTTTGCAGTTCTTTGCTCTTAGGACTAGATGTTCCTGTGCACTAGATGAGAACAGTGCTGAAACTGACCACGTGCGATTGAAACTGTGTTAGGCTTCAAGATCAAAGAACAAGGACGAGAATAAAGACTTCAAGGACAGCCAGCAAGAACTTCAAATGGGCCGGTGGTCGCAAAAGCAGCCCTTCGTCTCAAACGGATCCTTCATTGCGCATGATTGGATGTAGGCAGTACTGTGATAATCGGTTGCCATCATTTTTATGTATACGTATACTAATCTGATTAATATGCAATTAGTTATTCTATATAACCTGTGTGTGCTAAACCTGTGGCACGCACGCTAGGTGGAACTATCCCCCGTGCATCCAGCGCTGCAATAAAGAATGCCTGCTTTCTAAAACTCCAAAATGAGTCTTAAAGAGTTTCTTTGACTGGCTTTTCGGTATCATTCCATCCCCAAATGGAGAAGGAAACGTATCTCTGCCATCTCCAGATTTCTGTCTGCTCAAAGGAGGGAGGAGGGATGGGGAAGACTGCAGCATGGCAAGCAGCAACTCCGAGGCAGCTCATTCCCTAACAGCTGGCAGACCCCCGCCGACCAGCCCCGCTGCGCCGCTGATGCCGTGAAAAGCCAAAATCAGGACTCAATAGTCAGGATGCTTTATTGCAGCACTGGGCGCACAGGGAATTGCTCCGCCTAATATGCACACCACGTCAAGTCAGTTACACAGTTTATATGCAAGCTATACATACATATTCACAAAATAATTAGCATACTCATGACTTTTCCAAGAACTCATTCACATAAGTAACCACCCACCTCCGCATGCGCATCATAATCCTCGGATGGGCTTCAGGGACACCTGTGCAGTCTTGAGGCATCCTGTGCCTCTTTGTCTCATCGTGGCCTTGCATTCCGTTCTCGAAGACCAGTTCCATTAAATGATTACCGTGTGCTCACATATCTGTCTCACGAGCGAATGTTTATGTAGTTCCTTGCTGCTGCTTGTTAAGAGTCTCGTCTGGTACTTTTCCATCAGGCTCAGGCTCCACCATGCTGCAGCAGACCCCCGCCCTCTGGCCCTGGGCAGGTGCCCCCCACGCTCTCACCCCCCGGCTCTGGCTCCAGGGAGCCCCCGCCGTCGGCTCCCACACAGCGCGGCACCCCTCCGTGCCTCCGACATGGACCCCGCCGGCCCCGCGCCCCCACCCCAGGCACCGCCGCCCCCCTCGGGGCTTTCTCCAGGACGTGATGGTCAATCGCTCGGACCTTTCTCCAGGACGTGATGGTCAATCGCTCGGACCTCCGCTCACCTTCTCCCTTGGGGCAGCCGCAGCCCGGCCACCGCTTGCGCTCCTCCCTTGGCTACCACCAGCCCCGCCACGGCCACCCGGGGCAGGGCAGCACCAGCCCCTCCGCCAGCAGCCCCCCCTTTCCAGGGAGGGGATGTCCCCGTCAGCCTCACCGCCCACACCTGGGGCTCCTCCAGCCCCGGCCTGCAGCTGGAGCCCAGCAGGAACAGGGGGGCATCGCCCAGCCCCCCCAGCACATCACCTCCTCCCCTGGGCCCCCTCACAGCCCTCCCCCACTGCAAAGGGAGCACAAACGCAGCCGGGACCACACGACAAATCTTCTGGGCAGGGACCTACAGGCAGGCCATGAGCTGCTGCTGTAAGGACACGGAACTAGAAAACCTCCACTGAAGAGGAAAGCAGCTTACCGATCCTGCAGTTAATGCCTGAGCTTTTCTTACTGAGCCTGCCATACCACCTCCTGGCATGTTCTGCTAACCTCCCGAACACTGGCTGGAGCACCAAACTGCTCTCAAGTGGAAGCACGGAAATCCGACCATAGGTTGTCCCGTAGGCACGCAATGGTGAACATCCTACGTCTCCTCTGTCCACAGGCCCGAGGATGGGAAGCCACAAGTGCTGTTCACTTACCCAAGCCTAAAGAGCTTTAGGATCTCTACCGCATTTGGGGAAACACAAGCCTGAGAAAGATTTACTCCGTACCTAATCACCATTGAAACACTGAATCAAAAGGGAGATGAGGAGAATGGAAGACGCAGCAGGTCTGCCAAGCAAAGAAACTGAGGAAGTTTCTCCATGCACAGAAGCACAGCTGGAGACATAACTCCTGCTGGCACGCGGATTGAACTTCATCCATTTGGGTCCCTTTGGGAATACCAAGCACCTGGATTGTTCTGGAGGATGCAGCATTTTACAAAGGGGACCCTCGGAAAGAATCGGAGAGGGGCAGCTTTATTCCCTGGGAAAGTGCCCTGACACTTACCTGCTTCCCAGATAGTGTAGGACAATTAAAATATAGTAACTCACTAGTAAGCGGGGACTAATTTCTGGCCCATCATGATTCTAACAACAGCCAACAAATCCCTCCACTAGCTTTGTTCAGACTGTATTGATGACAGTTCTTTTGCTCCACACTTTCGGGGGAAGCAGATTACACAGCTTGCCTCTTTGATGTGGAGGGCCAGGTTTCAAAAGAATACTACAAGCCCAAAAGAGCACAGCGTAGTACAGCTTATACATATACAAGTAAATATTACATCACAAGGCCATACTGCACGATTCTACCAGAGAAAACGGTCTTTATGTAGGTGCATGGGAAGTGGGCTTTTTGCTCAAAAAAAAAAAAAAGAAAATCCTGATTTAAAAAGTTCATATACATGACATCCTTTTTGATTCGCCTCTAAATCCACACGTAGATTTTATTCCTTCACTGGCATCTGAAATCGTACTGCTTGAGGCACTTTTCATGTAAAACCAAGAAAGCTCAACTCAGAAGGCAAAGACCCTTCTTAACGGAACTGAGTATCTGTGACTACAATACACCTTCCCCCTCATTTAACCATAACAGCATAGTAAACACAGTTTTTAAATTCCAAGCGGAGAGATTCCAACTTTGAAGAGTACAAGACATTCTCCTTTTAGCACAAAATAATCACTTTCTTTTCACTTCTCTGCCAGCCTTATCCTCATGTTTCTTGGTTTTCATGCTGCAGCACAGGAAGCCCAGCTGCACAAAGACTTCCACTGCTCACACCAGTGTGCAAAGCATTGAGGAACCTTGGCTCAGTCTTGGCAGTACAGGAGCAATCCATCTCAAGTGCACTACACATTTGGCATTTGGGGGTATCACAGAGAGAGAGTCAATTATTGCCTTTCCTCCCAGTAACAACAGCAACAGAAAAAGGAAACCCTCCTCGCTTCCACATCTCTTCTTTGCGGGCTAGAGGTTTACGGCAGCGACTGCCTATTTTACCCAACCTACAAGGCAACTTTTGAACGATTTTCAAAGCTGGCCCAAAAAACACGTCATAAATAAACATCAGTGTAAAGAAAGACCAGAGGTCCCTGCACTGCTAGAGATATGCAGGAACACTTATTTACTAGAGTCCTTCATAAAAACGAAATGTTTGTGATGGCATCTGAACTACAAATTTCTTTTTAGGCAGAAAGACCTAGTGAATGGGAATGTCCTGCAACACTTTGATTACTTGTTAGCACTTGCATGGTTTCATGACTATGCTAATTATTTTATGAATATGTATGTATAACTTGCGTATAAATTGTGTAACTGACTTGACGTGGTGTGCATATTAGGAGCAAATTATCAGGTATTTATTTTGCTGTTGGTGCCAAGGCCACAGTTGTGCGAGGCATTACACAAGCAGATGAAATCCTTGCCCAAAAGAGTTTGCAAACCACCTGTGTGTGAACACAGTCACTGCATTTCAAGCCTTCCACCTGTGACAACGTCCTCTCAGGGGGCACACTTGCCTGCTCTGATCACACACTCACTCAGCAGAGGTAATACTGAACTGATACAAAAACTGGGCCCAACCTCTACATTCATGGCTGGGATACAAGACTCCTATCACAGGGCTCACTCTTCAGTCCCACCTGAGGTATGTACCTTAAATTGCATTTCCCACTGGTCAAATACTCCTCCTCAGAGCTCTCTTGAAACTGAGGTCTCGCTGTAAGGGAGAGAAGAGAGTTCCTTATCTCTTGTGCAGTCAGGGCATGTTCCCCTGCAAAAAGCAGCATACTCAGGCCTCCCATTTGTGTCAGATCTGTTAAAAGAGTAAAACCAAGCCCAAGGAAAACTTTAGGTTCTTATGCAGAGGTTTAACTAGAACCTTGGCAACTTTATTTGGGACATGAAAGGTATTTGCACTACAGTACCACGTGCAGTAAAGGAAACCGGTCTTGCTGTTTGATTCCAACACTGCATCCTCCAACAAAAAGAGGCTGCTCTGTTTGAGGAGCGTGGATGGAAATTTCACCTGCCATCCCAATGTTACGCTGTGGCATTTTGTCACTTTTTGTCACTTTCTTCGGGCTTGGTACATCTTTTGCAGAGTCTGAAGCAAAGGCCCATAGCTTTTTCCTGTTCGTAACGATGGAGGTCTGGGTGTTTACAGGTCGGTTTGTCGTGGGGCACCACTTGTACCCTCGATTTGCCTTCATAAATGTGTCCTTGTACTAGAAAAGAAAAGGAAAATTGCCAGTCATGACATTATACTATTCACAAGGGCAATAGAGTGCACTGCGTGTAAGAGGATTTAACACAATAAGTAATCCTTAAATATCTTGATTTTTTTTAACAGTTTAGTCATGTGCTTAGAGTCTGACCGCCAACACAATCTAACAAGGAACTATTAAGACAAGAAGAGCTGTATTTAAAAGAGTGGGGTTTCTCTTTCCTCTCCTGAGGGTTTATCACCCAGAGCAGGCTGAAGTTCTGATCCTGCATACTGCTCCCCAGTGCTTGTATGCTCACTCTGGGAAAGACAGACAGCTATTCCAATTCTTTTGCAGGTACAATCTTTGTTTACTTTCTAGTTTGAATGAAATGAAAACAGGTGTTTAGCTATAAATGCAACATGATGCTCCTTACCTTGCACTCCTTTTTCTCTAATAGATCTGTATCTTAGAATATTTGAGTATATTCTTTCCCAAACCAGACACTGAAAATAAACCACTACCAGCATCACCTCACTTTCAGTAACTTCTGATACATCATCCCAGTGGTCCTCCCAAAATGTACCAGGCTGCATAAAATGAACTGGCACCATTTAAAACTGTCTTTGGCCTGGAGCACACGGCACACATCTCAGTTGTTTGCTATATTCTTGCTATGAGGCAGCAAAACAAACAAAGCCAGGCTACAAATAGGGGGGTAGTGGGAAAAGGTCTGGATCCCGCACAATTTGGACGGTAGGGGGAAGGATGGGGACCTATTTTATTCTCAAAATGCAACAGTGATGTTTTCTACATACCTTGCTGACCAGACCAAAGCAAGATTTTTGAACATTAACAGCAATAAAAAGAGCACACTTCAGTATTTTAAATGTGTTGCTGTGCAAGGTGGAGAATGGACGAATCAGAGGAACATGCCACATTGTCCTGGTTTCAGCTGGGGTAGAGTTAACTGTCTTCCTAGTAGCTGGTGCGGCACTATGTTTTGAGTTCAGTATGTGAAGAATGTTGATAACACTGACGTTTTCAGTTGTTGCTAAGTAGTGTTTAGTCTAAAGTCAAGGATTTTTCAGCTTCTCATGCCCAGCCAGCAAGAAAGCTGGAGGGGCACAAGAAGTTGGCACAGGACAGAGCCAGGGCAGCTGACCCAAACTGGCCAACGGGGTATTCCGTACCATGGGACGCCACATCCAGTATAAGAACTGGGGGGAGTGGGGGCAGGGGATCGCCGCTCGGGGACTAGCTGGGTGTCGACTGGCAGGTGGTAAGCAATTGCACTGCGCATCATTTGTACATTCTAATCCTTTTATTATTGCTGTTGTCATTTTATTAGTGTTATCATTATTAGTTTCTTCTTTTCTGTTCTATTAAACCATTCTTATCTCAACCCACGAGTTTTACTTCTTTTCCCAATTTTCTCCCCCATCCCACTGGGTGGGGGGGGGAGTGAGTGAGCAAGCGGCTGCGTGGTGCTTAGTTGCTGGCTGGCGTTAAACCACAACATCAGGTAACCCCTTCTTAACAGCTGTCTTCCCTCTCAGTTCACATACAGGGGGGCTTCCAGCTTAAAGGTGGGTTCGCCATCCCACTTCCTCACATCCTCCCCTTGGTCACGCGGGAAAGAACCAGAGCGCACCATGCGGCGTACGCCTTGGGCTCCCTTTCCCTCTGACCAGGGCGGGAGAGGACTGATTTCTTGAAGCTTCCCTAACAGCCAAGGCACTGTCCTGTAGGGATGAGGAGACGCAGAGATTTTCTTCAAAGTTTTGGAGCCAAGATGACGCTTTCTCCACAGTTGGTATTTCCGTATCTGGGCAATACATTGCTGCCAAGCTGTTAGAATATGACACCAGAGCACCTTGAATCACCTTTCTCCACGTGGTCCGTGCGCACAGGACGTCCTCTGGATCTTTGGAGACCTCCTCATCATCTAGATCACTGTAGATGACTTCCAGCACTGCTAACTCTCTCAAGTACTGGATGCCTTCATCTGCGGTAGTCCAGTTTCCTGAGGAGTTCACAGATCTTCCTTGAGTGGATATCTTGCCCTCACGCTTGAGAGGAGCTGGCTCCAGAGACTGCAAATTGCTGCCTCTTTTCCAATTCCTCTTCCAATTCCCTGGTTTCTAGTGAGGGATCCCAACTGTTGGGCTTCCTTGCCTTCCAGTTGCTGACTGTTGGCCCTGTTATCCCAGCATCGGAGCGGCCAGGCAGCAATCCTCTCACCTGGCTGGTAGCTGTAGTCTTTCCACACGTCTTGAAGTTCTGAGGACGTCAGGGACCAGGTAGTTTCCGCTTCCTGTCTAAGTTCTCTCACTCCTTCCTCCAATTTCTTTGTTGAAGGGCCAGCTTCTACATCAAACCTTTCCTCTTCTTCTTCCCTCTGGGCAGGCGGAGAGGGAGACAGAGGCAGGGGGAGACCTGGAGACCTTCTGCAGACCTGCTGCGGTCACCGACCCCACGCACGCACCGGCTGTGAGGGCCAGCCCAGCCAAAGCCGGGACCACCGCAGCCCACCGCAGCGGGGTCCTGCTCGGTGCCGCACCACCAGCCACCGCCTCCTGCCCGTCCTGCGACAGCTACGCAGCTGTCGGTCCCTTCAGCTGCAAAAATTGTCTTTCCAGCGTCCGTAAACCGTCCATCAAACATCTACCGCCGTCTCGGCCGGCCCCGTGGCTCCGGCTTCACCCATCGTGGTGGTCGCCCAGGCCAGGAGAGGCGACCCGGGGCCACCGAGGCCGGCTCCGGCGGGGACACGGCGGCACGCGTCCTGCCACGGGTGGAAGCGCGGGTTGCGGCACCTTCGAGGCATCTCCGCCGCCGCGTCCACGGCGCAAACCGCCGTGGGGTTTGACGTCGCAGCAAACTCCCTCCCCTGGCCTCTTCTCACGGTGGGGGGGGGGGGGGGCGAGTTGTCCACGGGCCACCGGCCCATCGGGGTGTCCCTACTCTGGTGACACCCCCCCCCTCCCCGATGGCAGCAGCGGCGTGTGGTTTGGGGGTCATACTTCAAGTGGTTGCTGGAGCTCGGGGACGGTGAAGCTTGCGGGGGGGGGGGCAAGGAAGGGGGTTCGGAGGGGATTTGGGGTGTCCCCCGTCCCCCCACGGCCGCCCCGCGTACCTGGGGTGCTCCCCTGCCGGGGGTGCTGCTCCGTGGCCGCCAGCCCACGCGCGTCCCCCGACAGTCGGCCCCGACGGTCCCCTGCAACGGTCAGCCCCGCGTCAGTCGTCCCCCAAGTCCGACCCGATGACAGTGTCGTGTCCCCCCGCCACGTCACCCGACAGTCGTCCCCCATGCTGGTCACCCCCCCCGCCGTGTCCCACCCCCCCGCGGTGCCGGCTGTTTGGCGCACTGGTGACGGTGACACCTTGTGTCCCCCCCTCATCCGTCCCCGTCCCCCCGCAGCGCTGGGGGTGCTGGAGCCGTGGGGTGCCGCAGGGGCCGCTGTTCCTGGGGGGCTGCTGCCCCCCCCCCCAAACATTCCTCAGCACCCCCAAGAATGCCCAGACGCCGGGGGGGGGGTGTGTGTGTGTGTCCCCCCACCGACCTCACCAGGGAGGGGGCCCGATCCCGTGACCCGCAGCAGTGCCCCCCCCCCCCCCCAATCGATAAAGGGTCTGGCGGGCTGGTGACAGCATTTTGGGGGGAATCCCGGGGGTTTTGGGACTCAGTCCAAGGAGGCACCAGGGCAGAGTGGAGCGGAAACTGTTTATTGGTGACGTGTACTGGGAGCACCAGGGCCCTACTGGGAACGCTGGGACCCATACTGGGACCACTGTGATTGCACTGGAGGTGCGCTGGGAGCCTTGGGGCCTATACTGGGAGCACTGGGCCCATACTGGGATTGTACTCGGGCAGCTGCAGCCCAGGCTGGCATTCTAGTGAGAGCACTGGGCCCCTACTGGAAACACTGGAGCTCCTAATGGGAACATTGGGGCTCATACTGGGATCTTACTTTAACTGTAGCTCAGGCTGGCATCATATTGGGAGCACTGGTGCTATACCGGGAGCGCTGGGGTCCATACTGGGATCTGACTCAGATGCGGCTCAGGCTGGGATCGTACTGGAGAGCACTGGTGCTATATTGGAAGCACTGGGCCCATACTGGGAGTGTGGCAGCCCACACTAGGATCGTGCTGGAAGAGCTGTGGCTCAGGCTGGCATCATACTGGGAGCACTGGGCCCATACTGGGATCGTGTTTGGAGAGCTGTGACCCAGACTGGCATTGTACTGGAAGCACAGGTGCTATACTGGGAGCGTTTGGTCCCATACCGGGATCATACTCAGACAGCTATGACCCAGACCGGCATCGTACTGGGAGCGTTGGGACCCGTACTGGGATCGTGCTTGAAGAGCTGCGGCTCAGGCTGGCATCGTACTGGGAGCGCTGGGCCCGTACTGGGCCGGTGCCGGGCGGTACTGGGCCGTACTGGTGCGCTCAGGGGCCGGGGGGGTCCCCGTCGCCCCCCCGCACCAGCAGCACCGGCCCCAGCCCCTCCGTCAGCACCTCCAGGAACTCCAGGTCTGACCCACGTCAAGGGCCTGACCCACGGCTGACCCACAAGTGCCCCCCCCCACTGCCCCACAACTGCCCCCCAATTCCCCCCCAATTCCGCCCCACAACTGCCCCATGTGCCCCACAACTGCCCCCCAACTCCCCCCCAACTGCCCCCCCATCTCCCAGCCACCCCAGAACTGCCCCCAATTTCCCCCAATCGACCCATAAGTCCCCTCCAACTGCCCCCCCCCCGCCCCAGTTCCCCCCATTTTGCCCCAGTCTTCCCCACAGTTTCCCCATTTTGGGCCTATTTTCAGTGGTTTACACCATTTTTGCCCAGTTTTGTCGCATTTCTCCCACTTCCGTCCCGGTTTTGCCCCCAGTTTCCCTGGTTTTGCTGTTTTCACAGAACCCCAGACTCTGCGTTTTGCCCATTTTGCCTCATTTTTGCCCTGGTTTGTGCCCCACTTTACCCCATCTTTCTCTTCCCCCCCCCCCTTTTTTTCTCCCCTTTTCTCCCCATTCCACTATTTTCCACCCAATTTTACCCCAGTTTGCCCATTTCCCCCGCTTGTGCCCCGCTCCCCCCCCCCTCCCCCCGTTTCTGTTTTTCCCATTTTTCCTGGCTTTCCCCCATTTTCACCACGTCTCCCTGTTCCGCCATTCGCTGTTTCTCCCCGCTTTCCGCATTTCCTCGCTCCACCCCATTCTCCCCATTTTTCCCCATTTTCCATTTCCCCTCTCTCTTTCCCATTTTTTCCCCCGTTTACCCTGTTTTTCCCCATTCCCCCCCCCCATTTCTCCCCCGTTTTTTCCCTGGTTTTCCCCGTTTCGCCCCAGTTTCCCTGCCTACCCCATTCCTTCCCCATTTCCCCCCATTCCTCCCAGTTCCCCCCCCCCCTTTTCTCTTCTTTCCCGTGTTTTTCCCCATTCCCCCTCCCCGCAGGATACAGTTGTCGAGGGGCCGGGGGGGCCGGGGGGGCGGCGGGGGGGGCAGGTCCAGCAGCACCAGCCGGGCCCCCCCCGAGCACCGTCCCACCGCCTCGTTCAGCCGCTCCGCCGCGTGCATGCGCCGCACGTTCCCCCTCCCAGCGACCACCAGTCACCACCAGTGCGCACCAGTACGGGCCGGTGCCCACCAGTGCCCACACCGCCCTCCCCAGCATCCCTCCCTGCCTCCCCCCGCCCCCCCCCCCGCCGCCTCCCAGTATATCCGCAAATCCCTTGCTCCCTCCCCGTATACACCAGTGCCTCCCAGCGAGTCCTGGTATGGCGCAGACCCTCCCCATGACTTGCAGCGTGGCCCACAGCCTCAAACCAGTATAGTCCAGTGCCGTCTCCATGACTCCCAGTATGATCCATAGCTCCCTCCCCAGCGCCTCCCAATGCCCGCCCCAAGTACATCCCAGTCCCCCCAGTGGCACTCACGGGCTGGGGCCCCGGCGGGGGGCACCTCTCTCCTCTTCCTCCTCCTCCTCCTCCCCGGCACTGGGGGCCTGCGACGGGGTGGGGCCTCCCTGTGACATCACTGGCAGTCACACGTGATGTCACACCTCACGACATCACCGCCTGCTGCGGCGCGTCGCCGCGCGTCACCGTGCCCCGGGGCGGGGGCTGGGGGGGCGCGTGACGTCACGCGACGCTGCGTGACGTCACGCCCCACGACGCTGCGTGACGTCACGCCCCACGACATCCCCCCCCCCCTTTGCCGCAGCGCGTCACCCCGCGTCGGCTGGGGGCACGCGGCGACCCCGGGGGCCCCCAACCTCTCCCCCCCGGCGCGGCGTCCCCGCGGCGTTACCTGCGCCTGCCGCATCTGCCGCAGCATCTGGGAGCGCTGCTCCATCATCAGCGTCCGCTCGTAGGTGTACGCCGAGACGTCGCTGTCGTGCTGCGGGAAAAGATGCAAGCGGTTTGTGGTTTTTTTGGGGGGGGGGACAGGACACGACACCCAAGCGTTTTTTTTTGGGGGGGGGGGTACCCAGGTCTCACCAGCTCGACGACGTGGGTCTGGGCGGGCAGCCCCCTCCGGCGGGCGACGGCCTCCAGCAGCCGCCGCAGCCGCACGCTGTTGTCCTCCAGCAACGCCACCGTGAACAGACGCACCCGGCACCCCCGCCAGGCCTGGGGCGACCCACGGCGACCCACGGCGACCCACGGCAAGACCCACACCGACCCACGGCACCCACACCGACCCACAGCGACCCACAGCACCCCACGGCGCCCGACCCACGGCGCCCGACCCACCGCACCCACAGTGCCCGTCCCACGGCACCCTGCGGTCCCCACGGCACCCCACAGCGCCTGCCCCACAGCACCCCAGAGCCCCCCCACAGCACCCACCCCTGCCCCCCGGCACCCCAGAGCCCCCCCACAGCACCCACCCCTGCCCCACGGCACCCCAGAGCCCCCCCACAGCACCCACCCCTGCCCCCCGGCACCCCAGAGCCCCCCCCCAGCACCCACCCCTGCCCCCCGGCACCCCAGAGCCCCCCCACAGCGCCCGTTGCTCCCAATAGCACCCACCCAACTCACAGCACCCCATAACCCCCCCCATAGTACCCATAGCCCCCCCAACACCCCTTAGTCCCCCCCCAGCACCCACCCTGGCCCCCCCCAGCACTCCCTAAGCCCCACAGCACCCACCCTGGCCCCCCCCCCAGCACCCCCCAACCCCACCACTCCCTCTCCTGCCCTATAGAACCCATAGCCCCCCCCAGCATTCCCCTGGACCGCCCTCAGCACCCCACAACCCCCCCACTCCCTCTCCTGCCCTATAGAACCCATAGCCCCCCCAGCACCCACCCTGGCCTCCCAAACACTCCCTACCCCCCCCCCCCGCAGCACCCCATAGTCCCCCCACTCCCTCTCCTGCCCTAAAGTACTCGTAGCCCCCCCAGCACCCCCCCCCGGCCCCCCCCAGCCCCACGTACGGGGTGCTGTCGCAGCAGCAGGGGCAGGAGGGTGAGCAGCCGCCCGTCGCCCACCACCCACCAGACGTCCAGGGTCCCCCCCGGTGCACCGGCCCCCAGCGGTCCCTTGGCCACCAGCAGCGCCCGGCCACCGGCCCCCGCCACCCGCAGCAGCTCTAGGGAGACAGTGGGGAAGGGCGGGGGGGGGGGGCTTGGGGGGGTGCAGACCCCCACGGCCCCCACCTCTGGGGAGAGGGTGAGGGGGGGTCCCAGCCCCTCAGGACCCCCAGGTTGCCTGTCCCCGCCACATCCACATCCCACCTTGTTCTCCCATGTCCCCACATCTGCCCCCCCGTCCCCTCCTGCCCCCCATGTCCCCCCCTTTCCCCCCTGTTCCCCTGTGTCTGTCCCCTGTTCCCCCACATCCCCCCCCCCTTCTCCCCACGCCTCCCCGCATCCCACCCCCACGTCCCCAAATTCGCCCGTATCCCCCTTCTTCCCCCCCACCGCGTCCCGCCCCCCGTACCGACAAATCTCCGGGCAGCCACGGGGTCGTGCCGCCGGCGCCAGCCGTGGGGCCAGCCCATCAGGACGGCGTTGGGGCGCAGGGCCCCCAGCCCGCAGCCCTGCACCAGTGCCGCCAGTCCCGGCCCCCGACCCGGTGCCACCAGCACCTGTACGAAGCCCCGCGCCCCCGCCCCGGCCAGCCCTGCCCGCAGCGCCTGGGGGGGGGGGGGGCGAGGGGAGAGAGCAGTCAGGGGCTGGGGGTGTCTCCCGGTGCGGGGAGGGGGGGGACACCCCACAGGGAGGCGGAGCTATGGGGAGACAAATCTCATACGGACCCCCCCACCCCAGGGACCCCAGCCTGCAGGGATCTGAATGTATAGGGACCCTGACCCATAGAGATGTGCTTCTACAGGCAGCCAGCCCCGTAGGGACCGTGACCCATAAAAAACCCACAGAAAACCAGCTCCGTAGGGATACTGATCCATAGGAACCGTGATCCATAAGATACTAGCTCCATAGGGACACAGATCCCATAGCAACCCACCTCCACAGGGACCCTGACCCATGGCGACACACACACATAGGCACCCAGCTCCGCAGCAACCATGACCCATAAGGACCGACACCCACAGAAAACCAGCTCCGTAGGGATACTGACTCATAGAGACCCTAATCCATAAGAGCCTAGCTCCGTAGGGACCACGATCTGTAGCGACCCACACCCACACAAAACCAGCTCCATAGACACCCTGACCCATAGGGACACAGCTCCCATAGGAACCCACCTCTATAGCGACCCTGACCCATAGGAACACGGTCCCATAGGAACCCAGCTCTGTAGCAACCGCGACCCGTAAGGACTCACACCCACAGAAAACCAGCTGCATAGGGACCCCGACCCATAAGAATCCAGCTCCACACCAACCCCAGCTCCAATAAGGAACCCAGTTCCATAGGGACCCTGACCCATAGGGACGCGCTCCCATAGGAACCATGATCAGTAGGGACCTCCAGCCACAGAAAACCACCTCCATAGGGACGCTGACCCATAGGGACCCTGACCCTTAACAACCTAGCTCCATAGGGATCCAGCTCCATAGAAACCCTGACCCATACGGACCCAGCTCCAGAGGGATCACAGTCTGTAGGGACCCACACTCACAGAAAACCAGCTCCATAGGGACCCTGACCCATAACAACGCAGCTCCATAGGGACCCTGACCCATAGGGACACAGCTCTGTAGGGACCATGATCCGTAGGGACCCGCGCCCACAGAAAACCAGCTCCATAGGGACCCTGACCCATAGCAACCCAGCTCCATAGGGACCCTGACCCATAGGGACACAGCTCCGTAGGAACCATGATCCGTAGGGACCCGCGCCCACAGAAAACAGCTCCATAGGGACCCTGACCCATAACAACGCAGCTCCATAGGGACCCTGACCCATAACAACTCAGCTCCCATAGAGACCCAGCTCCATAGGAACCCTGACCCATATGGACTCAGCTCCGTAGGGACCACAATCCATACAGGCCCACACCCACAGAAAACCAGCTCCATAGACACCCTGACACATAACAACCCAGCTCCGTAGGGACCCTGACCCGTAAAAACCCTGCTCCATAGGAACCGTGACCCACAAGAATCCAGCTCCACACCGACCCCAGCTCCCATAGGGACCCAGCTCTGTAGGGACCCACCTCCATAGGGACCCTGACCCATAGGGACCCAGCCCCACAGGGGCCACCCCGCCGGCGGGGACGCTGACCTGCTCGGCGGCGCGGGCGCGGGGCTGGTCCTGGGGCAGGTCCCCGGGGATGACGGAGCCGACGACCGTCAGCCCCTTCCCCGCCTGCAGCTGGGCGGCCAGGGCCAGCAACTGGGGCTGCGTCGCCCGCAGCTCCTCGTCCAGCTTCAGCAGCACCAGCAGCTGCGGCCTGCGAAGGCGAGGAAGGCGAGACAGGCGAATGCGCAGGTAGGCACGCATCTGGGACCCCGGCATCCGGGGGGGGGGGCTCCGCCGAGCGTGGGGTGCTCACCTCCAGCTGGGCGCGGGGGGCTGCCCGTCTTCCAGGCGCAGGAGGGCGAAGCGGGCAGCGCTGAGGGAGAGACCCCGCAGTCCTTCCCCCCACTCGCTCTGCGCCCTGCAAGGGAGAGGAGAGCAGCGGTAGGGCACCCCGGCATCCGAAAAGGGACCCCGACCCCCCGGGCGGGTGTGGGGACCCCCCCTCACCCGCGGTACTCCAGGTACTTGTAGGCGGTGGCACCGATACCCAAGGCCAGGAGAGCGCAGTACCAGCAGGTCACCAGCATCAGCCCCAGGCACAGCCCCGCTCCCGCCAGCGACACCCCCCTGCGGGGAACACGGGCGTCGGACGGCGGGGACCCCCGGCATCCGGGGGGGGGACACCCCGGCATCCCCGGGGGGACCCCGGTGTCCGGGTTGGAGCGGGCTGCGGGGCGGAGGGGGGTCCCGCGGGTCTTACCAGTGGTAGAGGCGGCAGCGGGGGCTCCAGCCGGGGGTGGGCAACAGCCCCTGCAGGGCGCAGGCCAGGTTGAGCCCCAGGTAAGACGTCAGCCAGAACCTGTGACGAAGAGGGGGGGGGGGGAGGAAGGAGGGCGTCGTCACCGCGTCGCCGCCGTCGCCTCGGCTCTCGGAGGCTGCGACGTCAGGGCTTGTCACCGCACACGGAGAGGACGGGCGCCAGCAGGTCGAGGGAGCCGAGGAGGACGCCCAGCTCGGCCACCGCCGCCGTCGCCGCCAGCGGCCAGAGCCGACCCCGACCCAGCGCCTGCGGGGGGGCGGGGGGTGGGGGGACGACAGAGAAAAAGATAAGGGCACGGTGCCGCGATGGCGGGGGACGGGGGACACGCACGCACACACGCACGTGGGGCACTCACGTGGGGCAGGGGCAGGGCACGGGTCCGGGCCAGCCCCCGCAGCAGCCGGCTGCCCCCCAGCAGCGCCTGCAGCCCGGCCCCCGCCGCCGACAACAGGGCCCCGGCCAGCGGCACCCACGGGGACGGCCACGAGGCCGCCCCCGCCACCGGCGTCCCACGCAGAGACCCGCCGAACCTGGGGGGACGGAGGTGTCACAATCTTCGGGGGACCCCCCCGAAGACATCGAGGGTCTCCCTAGGGACGCCAGTGACCTCCCGCAGGGGATGCCGCTGGGACATTGGGGACCCCCATAGGGGCGCTGGGGACCCTCTGGGGACCCCCTAGGGACAGCATTTGGACACTGGGGACCCCCTCGGGGGCACGGGAGACGGCACGGGGACATCGGGGACATCCCTGGAAACACTGGGGACGCTCTTAGGGATATACTGGACTCGCTGGAGACACCACCAGGACATAGGGGACCTCCCCAAGGCCGGCAAAGAAACACTGGGGACGCCGCGGGGACACCCCAAGGACACCAGTAAGACATAAGGAACTGTATGGGGACACCACTGGGACGCTGCAGGACTCGCTAGGGATACCAGGGACCCCCCCGAGGACACTAGGGACACCATTGGGACATTAAGGACTCCCTGGGTACACTGGGAACCCCCTCCAACAACACCAGTGGGACACAAGAAACTGACTGGGGACACCACTGGGATGCTGCAGGACCTCCCTAGGGATACCAGGGACACCCCTGGGGACACCAGGAGGGCCAGGGACACCACTGGGACGCTGCAGGACCCCTCTAGGGATAGCAAGGACTCCCTCTGGGGACACCAGGATTCCTGGGGACACCACTGGGACACTACGGACCCGCCGGGGACACTCACTTGTCACGCAGCAGCTGCCCCTCGACGGAAGCCCCCAGCAGCAGGGCCGCGCTCAGGTCTGCACTGTCAAGGAAACACCCCCCCAAAACCAGGCACCCCCACCCCAAAACGGGGTGACCCCCCCTTCCGAGTGACCCTCCCCAACCACCCCACACAGGGGGGTCACCGCCTCCCCAAACCCCCTGCCGTTCCCCCACACAGCCCTCCTCCCTCCAGACCCTCCCCTTTCTCAAGAAGAATGCCAATTTCAGGGTGCCCCCCCACAAATCCCTCGCCTCCCCCTGGATTTCAGTGTCCCCCCCGTAAATCGTGCAGCGGATGCAACCCAGGGCGGTGACCAGGGCAGGCCCCCAGGCTCCCGGCCGGGACGGAGCGGGCGACGTCACGGAGCTCCCCGGAGCGGCTGCAGCCCCACAGCACCCCTGCCCCCGGGACGCTTGGGTCTGGGTGTCGTCGTTGCCCCCCCCATCCCGTCTCTCCCCAGGGTCCCACCCGCAGCCCCCCTGGATCCACCCCACCCTGGGGGGGCCCCCCCAGAGATACCTGCGTCCTCTTTCAGGGTCCCTCCCGAACACCCGGGTCCCCTCCCACACGCTTGGGTCCCCCGCCAGGACGTTGGGGTCCCCTCCTTGGACCCCCGGGTGTCCCCCACCCTGCACATGTCCCCCTCCCGGATGCCAGGGTCCCCTCCTTGCGCCCCTGGGTGTGTCCCCCCCCCTCACCACGCCCATGTCCCCTCCCCGACGCCTGGGTTTGCCCAAAACGCGTCCCTTCCCAAACACCGGGGGGGGTGGGGGGTGGGGGGGGGGTGTCCCCCCCCCCCACGGCCGGGGTCCCCGCGCTCACCCGAGGCGGTGGGCAGGCTCAGCCCCAGCAGGACCCCGAAGGAGGAGTCATCGTCGTCATCATCCTCGGCCCCGCCCGGCCCCACCCCCAGCCCCGGCTCGGGGGGGCGGGGCCACAAGTTCTCTGTGGGGTGGGGAGCAGGGTGGGGCACGCCCGGGTCCCTCCCCCCCGCCCACACCCCCCCCCCCCCGCCCCGATCTCCCGTACCCTTGAGGCGTGCCCCCACGTCACCCCACAGCCTTGCCACGCCCTTGCCACGCCCCACGCCCCGCCCGTATCGACTCACGCGCCAGCAGGCGTGCGCTGGGCCCCGGGAAGGCCGGACGCGCCTCCGGGGTGTCGTTGCCCCCCGCGCCGGGGGGCCGGGCCGTGGGGCAGGGCTGGAGGCGGCCGCCGGGCTGGGCGGGCAGGCAGAGCCTGCGAGGGGAGAAGACCGTCAGTGCCTCATTAGCATGTCATTTGCATACGGAGAGAAGGAAGAGCAAGGCTAACTCACGCATGCGGGGCCCCCCCCCGGCAGGGCGGCGCGCAGGGCCCCCGCCTGCAGCCCCAGCAGGGCCAGCAGCAGCCCGGCGGGGCCCAGGGGGGCGGCGCGGGCGGCGGGGGGGGGCAGCGGCCCCCAGCCCCAGCAGCCCCAGCAGCCCCGCCCCATAGCCACGCCCGTTGTTCAGCCGGCCCCCGCGGCCCCGCCCCGGCAGGACGGCCGCCTGGGGGGCCACGTACACCTGCGGAGAGAGGGGTGAGGCACCCGTGCCCCGCCCTCGCCCGCCCAGTCCCGCCCACCGGGCCACACCCCAGCTGCCCTGGCCCGGGAGGCCCCGCCCCCTTCAAGACGGCCACACCCCCAATACTCCTCCCTCCCCAGTGGCCCTGGCTGAGGAAGCCCCACCCCACCATTATCAGGCCCCGCCCTTTCCCCAGGAGGCCCCACCCACCACCCCCAGGCAGCCCCTCCCCTGAGGCCCCGCCCCCACTTCACCACACCCTCCCCTGTGGCCCCGCCCCCCCCAGCTCTCCCCTCTCCCCCAGGCCCTCACCCCACTTCTGCCAGGGCCCGGCCCCGCCCCCCTCCCTGCCCGGCCCCGCCCTGCCCCACCCCTTAAAGGGCCCCGACCCACCAGCAGGATCTCGGCGGCCCCCAGGGCGGCGGCGGCGGCGGCGAAGGCGGCGCTGAGGAAGGCGCAGAGCCCCACGGCCCCCCCCCGCCTCGGGGCCCAGCGCCCCCGACAGCAGCCCCAGGGGGCAGCCCCCTGCCACGCCCACCCATGATGTCAGCAGGGGGGGCGGGGCAGGGGGCCACCCCCACGCTCCCTGCCCCCCCCCCGCCCCCCCCCCCGCCCGCACTAACCAGGGTCGAGGCCGTTGGTGGCGATGGCGCTCAGGGACACGGCGGTCAGCACGGTCTGAGGGGGGAGGAGACGTGACCCCTGACCCCCGTGACCCCTGACCCCGTGACCCCTCCCCTGTACCACCGAGCGCGACCCCTGCTTGACCCCAGGCCAGACCTGCGACCCCACCACGTGACCCCCGACCCTCCGCGCAACCCCAGGCGTGACCCCTCAACCAGACGCGACCCCCGGTCCCGGGGGTAGCCCTGGGGCACGACCTCTGACCCCACCAGTGACCCCATCCGTGACCCCTGACCCCAAACGTGACCGCGGCGCTCCACCGCCGACCCCAGCCGTGACCCCACGTGCGATCCCCCGACCCCAGGCCACGACCCCCCTCCCGCAACGCCCCGGGGGCACCCCCCCCGTCCCCCGTGACCCCAGGCCGTCAACCTCCGACCCCCGGCCCGTGACCTCCGACCCCCGGCCCCACTCACGCAGGCTCCGAGCAGGAGGCCGATGGCGGAGACCTGCAGGACCCCTCCGGTGCCGACCACCCAGGGCAGCCGCAGCACCAGCACCAGCCCCAGCAGCGTCTGCAGGGACGGCCCCGCCACCCCCCGCAGCGTCCCCAAAAGCCGCCGCTGCGCCCGGCCAGGGGGGTCCCCGTCACGGCCGGACCCGTGGCTGGGGGGGGGGGGGGGGGGGTCTGCCCTCACGGGCGCCGGGGTCCCTTCCCTGGAAGCCAGGGTCCCCTCCCCAAATGCCGGGGTCCCCTGACCCCCTCCTCATCCCCCTCCCGAACGCTGGGGTCTCCTCCCCGGATGCCTGGGTCCCCCCACCAATTGCCAGGGTCCCCTCCCTGGACACAGGGGTCCCTCCTGTGGACACTGGGGTCCCCTCCCCAAATGCCAGGGACCCCTGACGCTTTCCTCATCCCCCTCCCAGACACCTGGGTCCCCTCCCCAGCCACAGGGGTCCCTTCCCCAAACACCACGGTCCCCTGAACCCCTTCTTCATCCCCCTCACCCCTTTGTCATCCCCGTCCCCAGATGCTGGAGTCCCCTCCCCGGACACAGGGGTCCCCTCCTCAAACGCCGGGGTCCCTTCCCCGAACACCAGGGTCCCCTGAACCCCTTCGTCATCCCCCTGACCCCTTCCTCATCCCCCTCACCCCTTCCTCATCCCCGTCCCCAGATGCTGGGGTCCCCTCCCCGGACATCAGGGTCCCCCGAACCCCTTCGTCATCCCCCTGACCCCTTCCTCATCCCCGTCCCCAAATGCCAGGGTCCCCTCCCCGGACACAGGGGTCCCTCCCATGGACACCGGGGTCCCCTGACCCCTTCCTCATCCCCCCCGACCCCTTCCTCATCCTCTCCTCACCGGGACACGTCCATCGTCGCTGTCGGGGCTGAGGGCGCTGTACGGGGCGATGCGGCGCAGGAGGGCGGGGACGCGGGGGCGGGTGGCCAGCTCCTCCTGCGGGGAAAGGGGTGGGTGGGCAGGCGCTAACGAGGGGGCCCCTAACGAGGAGGGGGCCCCTAACGAGGAGGGGGGCCAAGGCCTCACCTCGAAGAGCGCCAGGTTCCTGTCGCAGGCCAGGCCGGCCTCCGGGGGGGCGGGGCAGGCTGAGGTCCCGCCCCCCGGCCCCGCCCTGCCCCTCCCGTGGGCGGGGCCGTGGGGAGGGGGCGTGGTCTCCTCGCTGGGGCTGGGGCTGGTGTCGGAGGGGGGGGGGCCGGGAGCTGGAGGGGGAGGGGGGCTCGGGGCTGCTCTCGGAGGGCTCCGCCCCCCCGCGCCAGGACCTCGCCCCCAGCCCCGCCCCCGACATGGTGACGTCACCCCGGGGCGGTGAGGTCAGCAGCAGCCGGGCGATGAGGTCAGCGACACCTGAGAGGAGACAGAGAGGATGACGCGGAAAACGCCCAGACGGCCTGATGGCGTTCTGGGGGAAAAGCAGAGAGTCAGGGGGGCAAATGGGGGTTTGGGTGCCAAAACGGGCATTTTGGGGGGAAAAACCAACCGTTCTGCGGGCAAAATAGAGCTTTTTTTTGCGGGAAAAAGGTGATTTGGGGGGGACAAATAACCACATTCTGGGAAGAAACAAGCATCTTAGAGAAAACATAGTCATTTCAACAAGCGATGTCGGCATTCTTTGCAAATAAAAGCGTTTAGTAGGGAAACGGGCGCTTGAGAGAGAAACAGGCTTTCTTGCGCAAAGAAAAGGGCATTTGGGGGGGAGAAATACCCATTTCCAGGGGGAAATAGCCTTTTTTTCCAGAAAGAAAAGCAATTTGGGAAGGAAAAACAATTTTAGGAAGAAAATAACCATCTGGGGTAAGGGAAACGGCTATTTTAGAGAACAAAGTTGCCATTTTAGGGCCAAGTCATCTGTTTTTATGAGAAAATTCCCACTTTCTGCTGACAAAAGCTATTTTGAGGGGAAATATCAAAGCTAAGAAAAGACAAGCATTTTTTGCAACAAAAAAAGTTTTTTAAAAGGGAAATGAACCATAGGTAGGAAGAAAGTAACCATTTTGGGGGTAAACCATGTGTTTTGGGCGAAACAGACATTTTGGGGGCAACATATGTGCTGTTTCTGGCAAATTATCTGGGGGAAAGTAGCCATTTGGGGGGGAACAGCCCTTCTGGGGCGAAACCAAGACTTTGCTGCAGAGTCCGCCATTCTGGCATAGAATCCACCACTTTGGGGGATAAAATACGCATTTTTCTGAAAAAAACACATTTTAGGAGGAAGACACCCGTTTTTGGAGAAAAAAAATACCACTTTGGGGGAAAAAAATGCCATTTTTTGGAAAAATCCACCGTTTTGGGAGAGAAACAGCCAGTTTGTGACAGACACCCCTGTTGCACACCACGTCAGCACAGGGGCTATCACTTTCTGGAAAAAAAAGGCGCTTTGGGGAAAAAGAGCCACTTTGAAAAGAAAAAAACAATTTATGGCAAAACAAAAGTTGTTTGGGGACAAAAAACGCCATCTGAAGAGACGAATGGCTGATTTGCGGCAGAAATCAATACCTTGCGGCAAAATTCTGCGTTTTAGTGCAAAATCTACCACTTTGAGGGGGAAAAAAAGAGTTTTTGAGGGGAAAAAAAGCCATTTTGGGGGAAGGAAGCTCCCACTCTGGGGGGTCAAAAACCACATTGCAGGAAAAATACTCACCTTGCTGGAAAAAAAGCAATCCTGCAGGGAAAAAATGGTCATTTTTGGAAAAAAGCCACCACTTTGTAGCACAAGTGAAGCATTTGTGGCAGAAACTACCAATTCGGTGCTGAATTGGTCACTTTGGTGGGGAAAAACTGCTGCTTTGAGGGAAAACCTGACACTCTGAGGGGAAAAACCTGACGCTTTGGGGCGAAAAAATGACGCTCAGAGGGGAAAAACCTGGCGCTTTGGAGGGAAAAAACAACACTCTGAGGGGAAAAACCTGACGTTTTGGGGGGAAACCTGCCCTTTTCGCAGCAGCAGATCCCTTTGGGGCAGCCCGACCAGCCAGGGGTGTCCCAGGCTGCTGTTTTGGGCTGAAAACAGGGCGTTTTGGACGGTCACTCTCCCCGACCCACCTCCTGAGGAAACAACCCCCCTCCGGGGGCTGCCACCACCGGCACCCGGCGGGGGGGGGATCACAGCCACCGTTCTGAGGCCAAACCCCCCGCCGAG
The DNA here is from genome assembly GCF_900496995.4 of Aquila chrysaetos chrysaetos. Taxonomy (NCBI): domain Eukaryota; kingdom Metazoa; phylum Chordata; class Aves; order Accipitriformes; family Accipitridae; genus Aquila; species Aquila chrysaetos. The sequence continues at coordinate 1,191,805 of NW_024470325.1, read as the reverse complement.
GAGCTCGACTAACCCATTTTTGGGGCCGAACTCCCCCTTTTCGGGCCAATGCCGATCCACACCACCCCCCCAGAGACACCAGTCCGTCCGTCCCCCGCCCCGAACCCACCGTTTCGGGCCCAAACCCTGCCATTCCTGGGCTCCCCGGGGGGGATCTCCCCCCTCCCCTTCCCCATCATTTTGGGGCTAAAACCCGCCGCCCCGGGGCCGCTCGCGAAAAAGGCGGGAACGACCGTCACGCGCCGTACCTGAGGGGGTGGGGGGGGGGGAGGAGGGAGGGAGGGGCGGGCGCGCGCGCCCACCGCCGCCGCCGGGTGACGTCCCGCCGCCGCCGCCACGCCCCCTCCGCTGCCGCAGGGGCGGGGTGCCGCAGGGGCGGGGCTGAGGCTGGGGTGGGCGGGGACTAGAGTGGGAGGTGCCCAAAGAGATGGGGGGCGAAGTTTTGCGGGGGGGTGGGCGGGGCTGGGACAGCGAGGGCGGGGCCTAGAAGAGGGGAGGGGTTGGGAGAGCGCCGGGGGGCGTGGCTTTCAAGGCGGGGGCGGCGCTCACCCGCGGGCAGGAAGGGGATGAGGGCGGGGCTTGGGGGAGGGGCGCGGCCATGCGAGTTTCTCCCCCCCCCCCCCGCCCGCCTTGCCCCCACACCACACGGAGCCGTTTCCATCTCATCGGTTTATTCCGCGGCCGGGGCCGGGTCTCGGGGTCTCGGCCTCCTCCCTCAGAGGAGCGGCCGTGCCCGCTGGGTGGGCAGGACGCCGAACCGCCGCTTCAGGGCCAGGCGGTGCCGGGAGAACTTGTCGTCGGGAGAAAAACGGGCCGGGTGGGCCGAACGGGTGGGCTGCCCGGCCGGGGACACCTTCTGCGGGGAGGGAAGGGGAAGGGTGAGGCCGGACCGGGACCCCCGGAACCCTCCCGGAGCCTCCCGGAGCCTCCCCGGTACCTTCAGGGTGTAGACGCGCTCGCCGCGCTCGTCGCTGTAGCACTGCAGGAACATGGCGCCTCCGCTGCTGCCGCCGCCGCCGCCGCCGCCGCGCAGAGCACCACGGGAAGGGGGCGGGGCATCACGGGAAAAGGGGCTGGCTGGGCGCCGCGGGGGGCGTGGCCTCGGTGGGCTCTGGGCGCCGAGGGGGCGTGGCCTCGGTGGGCTCTGAGGCGCGGGGGACGATGGGAAATGTAGTCCTGAGGGGGGGGGGCGCCGGGTTAGGCCCAGGCGTTCAGGGGAGACACACACACACACACAGACGACCCCCAGGCGTCCGTGGCGCCGTTAACGGAGCTGCCGATGTCGGTTGATGGATTTTATCGGGGTCCCTCCCCGCCAGCAGCTCCGCCCTGTGAACTTTGGACTTTGACCCCCCCCCCCCCCGGACGCCTGAGGCCCCATCCCGGGATGGACGTGCTGCGGTGAGGCGGCCGGGGTGCCTGGGACAGGGTGTGGGGGGTCACTAAGTCGGATGTGGGGGCCATTAGGGCCACCAGGTTGGATGTGGGGGCCACCGGGCTGGATGTGGGGGGCCATTAGGGCCACCTGGTTGGATGTGGGGGCCACCGGGCTGGATGTGGGGGGCCATTAGGGCCACCTGGTTGGAAGTGGGGGCCATTGGGGCCACCCAGTTGGATGTGGGGGCCACCCGGTTGGAAGTAGGGGCCATTAGGGCCACCAGGTTGGATGTGGGGGGCCGTGGGGGCCACCAGGTTGCATGTTGGGGCCACCAGGTAAGAAGCAGGGGCTGCCATGTTGGATGTGGGGGGCCATTGGGGCCACCAGGTTAGAAGTGGGGGGCCACCAGGTTGGATGTGGGGGCCACCAGGTTGGATGTGGGGGGCCATTGGGGCCACCAGGTTGAATGTGGGGGCTGCCATGTTGGATGTGGGGGGGGGCCATTGGGGCCACCGGGTTGGACGTGGGGGCCACCGGGTTGCGGGCAGGGGACGGGGGGGGGGGGGGGGACCAGGTTGAAGGCTGGGGGACACGGCGGGGGGCGCCGGGGGCTGCCGGGTGAAGGGCACGGCCGTGTCCCCAGGGCGGTGGCCCGCCGGGCCTGGGCCCCCCCGGCCCCGCAGCCGCGACCCTTCTGGGTGTGCGACCGGCGCCGGGGGCGGCCCCGGGGGCTGGTGGCCGCCAGCCTGGAGGAGCTGCGGGAGCAGGTGAGGGGCTGCGACCTCCCCCCGGGACCCCCACACCCCCCGAGACCCCTCATTGCCCCCGGGACCCCCCCCCCCCCGTTGCCCCCCCAGTTACCCTCAAGGGTATGAACTGCCCCCGGGATGCACTATAATTACCCCGGGACCGCCAAATTGCCTTTAGTCCCCCCCCCCAAGTGCTCCTGGGACCCCCATAAATTACCTCAAAGCTTCCTAGTAGTCCCTAAACTATCCTTAATTGCTCTCGGGAGCCCCCCAATTGCCCCCGCGACCCTCAAATTGCCCCCAAGGGTGCCTAATCGCCCCTGGGACCACCCCCCCCCTTCCTCTTTGGGTTCTGTAATTACCCCGGCTGTTTTCTAATTGTTTCTAGGCTTTTCTTAATTGTACTTTGGACTGCACTAAATTACCCTCATGGTCTTTAATTTCCACTCAGAAACCCCTCCCCCCCCCCAGTTGCCCCTGGGATTCCCACATTGCCCCCAAAAGTATCTTAACCGCCCCTTGGGAGCCCCCCAATCTTTCTAATTGTCCCCGTGGGTATGTAATTGCCCTCAGGATGCTCCTGTGACCCCGAAACTACCCCCGACGCTTTCCAACGGCCTCTAAACTCTCCTGAACGGCTCCTGCAAACCCCCCCTCATGCTCCCCACAGCCTGTAATTACCCCCCCAAACTCCCCTGATTGCCACCCTTGACCCCTAATTACCGCCCGGGATCCCCTTAATGACTCCTGGCGCCGTCCCCCCTCCCGCCCCAGTTATCCCCGAGACATCCCAATCACCCTGACAGCCTCTAATTGCCCCCGGATCCCCCCCTACTGCACCCCTGGGTCCCCTAAACTGCCCCTGGACCCCCTTAATTACCCCACCCGGGGCAGGCGGGAGAGGCGCTGAGCCTGGGGCCGCTTGTGACGCTGGTGCTGGCAGAGGATGGGACAGCGGTGGAGACAGAGGGGTTTTTTGGGGCGCTGGCACCCCATACCCCCCTCATGGCCCTGGCGCCAGGGCAGCACTGGGAGCCTCCCAAGGTGAGACCCCAAATACCCCCGGCGGCCCCCCCAATATTTTTTCTCAGTCCTTTGTATCTCCTATAACTCATTTCGGATCCTCCAATACACACCCAGTTGCCCACCGGGACCACCCCAAAACTTCTCTGCTCCTTCTTAGGGCCACCTAATTGCTCCACGACCCCCCCCCCAGATCCCTTAGGAGCCCCAAATCCCCCTAAGGAACCCTAAAGACCCCCCCAAGATTCCCCATTGCTCCCCAATAACACCCCCCAAGCCCCTCTAATTGCCCCCAACCCCTTTTCCACGCCCCCCCCCTCCCAGGCCAGGTTGTTCAGGGAGCACTGGGAGCCTGACCCCCCCCAGGAACGGGGCTCCCGCCCTGGGGCCGAGGTGGCCCGGGTGACGGTGGCCCTGACCAAGGCGAATCCCCACGACCTGGTGGGGCAGCTGCGGGTGACGGCGGCCGTCAGGGGCCTCCGCTGCGACGTGGGGGGGCTCGGCCCCGAGCGGCTCCTGAGGTACGTGGGGCGGGGGGGGGGGTGTCCTGACCCGTGGGGAGCCCCCCCGTGGGTGACCTTCCTACCCACGGGGGTGCAGATGTTGGCAGGAGAAGATCTTGCCCCCCACCTCCTCCGGGGTCTTCTCCTGCCCCATAGACACCCCCCGGGGGCAGAAACTGGGGAAACCACCGTGGGGGCAACTCTGAGCCCCGTTTCTGCACCACCACCCCCCCCTCAGGGAGCTGCTGCGGCTGCTGGCGGCCATGACACGCGCCGTGGGGCAGAGCCTCCTGGGCCTCTCCGCCGCTCTCCGCCGTCTGCTCGACGGCGCTTCGCCCCACAGAGTGACCTACAACCGCTAAACCCCGCCTCCTGCCTCAGAACCCCGCCCCTTTCCCCTTCTAACCCCGCCCCTTTCCCCTTCTAACCCCGCCCCTTTCCCCTTCTAACCCCGCCCCTTTCCCCTTCTAACCCCGCCCCTTTCCCCTTCTAACCCCAATAAAAGGCTGACAGAGCGTTGGAACCAGCTCGGAGAACCCACCGCCGGGACAAAATGGCGTCGGTGGGGAGACAAAGGGCGCTGTAGGAAGCGGGAGGGACTGAGGAATCAGGCTCCAGCTCTTTCTTGTGCAAAAAAAAAAAAAGAAAATTATGAAAAAGCATCAATTTACATAGAAAAGTGTGTGTTGGGAGGGCAGGAGCAGACAAGAGTTGGGCAACAAGTACCAGACCGTCACTGTGCCCTCTCCCCTTAGAAAACTTTATGGTGGTCACAACAAGAAAGGCTCCGCAGCCGGCCTCTCTGGCACCGAGTCCTCCAGCAGCACCATAGTGCAGGCCCTGGGCCTTTCTGGCCAGCAGTCCTCCAGTCCTCTATGGCTGGGTGGTCCAGAGCAGACAAGACGAGGGTGGACGAACCCCCAGAGCGGCGCCTGCCATCTCTATGGTCCTCCCCAACCTCAGGAACCGCTGAAACCCAGGAGATGCTCTCTCTCTCCCCTTCCTTTCTCTATGTCCCACGGTCCTCCAAGAAGGCGCCTCTCCGTCCCCCCGGGCAGCCGCTCTACGCCCCCGGCGGGGGTCATCAGTCCTCCAAGAGGGGTCCCAGGAGGCTGCGGCGGTCGGGGGCCGCCTGTAGCCGCTCCCACAGTCGTCGTCGTCGTTGGAAAAGGTCGAGGGCAAGGGTCCGCGCCACCCCCCGGCCGTGGGGGTCGCGCTGGAGGGCCTCGTGCTGGGACGCTGCCGGAGGGGGGGGGAACGACGGGGCGTCAGGGCAGAGCTCAGACCCCCGGGTGGGGGTCTCCTCCATCGCTGTCGTCTGTGTCCCCCCCACCCCCCAAACTCCGTGGCACTCACCCAGCTCGTCGGCGATGGCGGCGCGGGCGGGGCCGGAGGCGGAGACCCAGATGGCGTCGAGGACGCGGCTGCCGTTGCGGTGACACGCCAGCGAGAGAAAGTGACCCTACGGCAGAAAGCAGGGAGCGATATCAGCCATAAAAACCCCCGTTTTGTTAATAGAAAAGATTGAAACAGCCCCGAACAACCCAAAAATGGGGTTCTGGCCCCAAAACGCTGCCGGGGGGGGCGCTCAGAAAGAGGGGACAGCCCCACCGGCCGCCGTTACCTTCAGTTTGTGGAGGAGACGGCGGCGGGCGCGGGTGGGGACGGTGGGGGAGGCGAGGAGGGCGTCCCAAACCCGGCTGCCGGGGGGGCTGCGAGCCAGGGCGAGCAGCGCGGCGGGGGGCAGAGCTTTCAGCCCCCCCAGGATGGGCGCCGGGTCCCCGAAATGGAGCAGGTGCTGGAGCAGGAGGGAGCCGTGGAGCGTGACGGGACCCAGCGAAGGCTGCGGAGGAGAAGGAATGGTGGGGGGGGGGAAATAAAAAGGTGGGGGCAAGGAGGGGTCCCCCAAAAGGGGGGGGGGTGCTGGGGCAGGAAAAATGGGGGTTTGGGAGAGCGTAAGGCGGTTTGGGGGGTAAGTGGAAGGATGTGGTTGTCCCAAAACCGCCCCCGGGGGGGACTTCGAAAGATAACAAGAGGGGCCAGGGGGGTAAATTTGGGGGGCGGGGGGGGAACATTTGCGAGAGGGGGGTAAAAAGGGGGTGGGGGAGGGTGAATGGGGGTGGGGAGGGAGATGAGAGTGCTGGGGGGCGAGTTTGGGGAGGTTGGGGGCAAAGGAGGGGGAAGGGGGCAGGAGGGAGTCGGGGGCAAATGGAGGGACGGGGGGGGAAGAACAGGGGGGTGAGGCAGCCCCACCCACTCCCCGCCCCTCACCTCTGGCTCCGCCCCCTCTGCAGCCTTGTCTCCACCTCCAAAGGGGCGGAGCCCAGCCAGGAGCCCCACACAGGCCTTTTGCCTCTCCCGCGGTTCCCAGCAGCCGAAAGCCTATTGGACGAGAAAGGCGAAGAGGGTGGGGCTGAGGGAGGGGGCCTCTGAGGGGGCGGGGCCTGGGTGGAAGGGGTGGGACAGGCTGTCATGAGGAGGTGTGGCCTCCTTAAAAAGGACAACAACTCTAAAGCAGCAATGCCTTAAAAGGGCAACGCTCTTAAGAGTGGGCCCATCCCGTGTTGCAGCCAATAGAGAGGCCGCACTGCAGAAGTAGGTGGGGCATCAAGGGGCGTGGCCTGCCCGAGCGGGAGGGGCTTGTCCAGCCTTGACAAGGGCACTATAGGGCCCAATAAGAACCCTTGGTGAGGTTTGGGCCAGGGTTAATAAGAAGGGGGCGTGGCCAAGGGGAAGGGGGCGTGGCCAAGGGGTTGTAGGGCTTCTTTAAAGGTACAGGCCACTGCGACGGGAGCACCGAGCCCATCACTACCAATGTCGATGAGGTCCTTCCCCAGGGGCGGGGCTTCAAAGAAAAGGGGGCGGAGACGATCGTGGGAGGGGGCGGGGCCTACCTGGAAGAGGCAGCGCAGCGCCTCCTGCTGGAGGCCGGGGTGGCGCCGGCAGGCGCCCAGCAGGGCGGTGAGCACCCCGGGGTGGCCCCGGGCCAAGGGCTCGGCCAGGGCGGGGCCCAGCTCCGACAGCACCTCCCCCACCTGGACGGGGCGGAGACGGCATCAGCCCCGCCTCCTGTCTGCCCACAAGCCCTGCCCGCCCCATCCGCAAGCCCCGCCTCCCCCAGACCGTTCTGCATAAGCCCCGCCCTCAGGCACCCCACCAATAGGATGTTCCCCATAAGCCCCACCTTCCCGCTTCAGGCCCGCCCAATAAGCTGCGCTTCTGTCTCACAAGCGCCGCCCTCAAGGAAGAGTGCCCGACGGCCCCACCTACACATCCTCCCCACCCTATTAAGCTCCGCCCCAAAACCTCCCCATCCCAATAAGCTCCATCTTCACCCCACATGCCCCACCCCTTTAAGCCACGCCCCCATCGCCCCTCCCTTCCCCAGCTCCGCCCCTCCCAGCCCCCCACCCTCCAAGCCCCGCCTACCACGTCAGCGGGGGCGTGGTCCAGCAGGCGCTGCAGCCCGTGATTGGCCACCCGGTGGGCGGCCACGCCCCGTAGGCGGCCCTTCAGCTGCTGCCGGAAGAGCTCCCGCAGGCGCTGGGGCCCCGCCACTGCCATGGCCGCCTCCAGCAGCCGACTGCGCTCGGGGTCCTGCAGCCCGCCCACCAGGGCACTGGGACAGCCAATCAGAAAAGGGCAGCCACGTCCCTCCCCCTCCTGCCCAGCCAATGAAGAGCTGGGCCCAGGTTCCACCCCCCCATCCCCCCCAAGCAACGGAAAGCTGCCCCGGGACAGTCTGGTCAATCGGTGGCCAGCATCGGTAGCAGGCTGGCCAATCAGCAAAAGGGGTTTGGGAGCCGTGGCCAATCAAGAGCAAGCCTCAAGAAGTTGCCAGCCAATGGGGCGACAGGCTGGGGCCTGGCTAGCCAACCAGCAGCTGCCTTTGGAAAACAAGTACCAATAGGAAACAGGGCAAAACTCCCCCAACCAATCAACAAACAGAATCTGAGATCTCTCAGCCAATCAAGGAACAACTCCAGCAAATGGCCAGTCAATAGAAAACAGCCTCAAAATCCATTAGCCAATCAGGAAAGGGTACTGCAAATCACAGCCAATCCAAAAATGCTCCAACAGAACACTACTCAATGAAGGAGAGCGCAATGACCACTCAGCCAATCAAAGGGCACCTGTGAACCCCCAGCCAATCAACAACCAGCCCCAAATACCCTCTCAACAAATGGAGGCGCACCCTCAGAACCAGCTGGCCAATCAGCACCACCACCACCCAATCCCCGCCCTCCCCTCCTCACAGGGCCCAACGGAAACTCACCTCTCGGCAGGGGCGGGGCTGGGTGGGGCCAGCTGGCCAATGAGCGTGTTGCAGAGGCGGGAGCAGGCAGGCGATTGGCTGCGGTGCAGCACCTCCAGCGCCACCTGCAGGCAGAGACTGGCGCCGGCCGGAGACAGCAGGGCTGGGCGGGGGGGGGGAAAGCAGTGGGGTAATTAGTGGTCTGGAGGCTTAATTAGGAGGGGCAGAAGAGATTTAGGGGGCTGGGGGCAAAAAGAGGGGGGCAGGGGGCAGTTGTGGGGCAGACAAGGGACATTTCCCCCCCCAGGGGCAGTTATGGGGTATTTGCCCCCCGCCACCCCCTCCCCGGGGGCACTTACAGGCCAGATGCTCTTCGAAGGCCTCCGCTAATTGCCCCAAGAGAGGCGGGAAGGAAGGGGGAAGCTCCGCCCCCTCCGAGGCTGGCTCCACCCCCTTGAGTGCCAGCTCCACCCCTTTAGTCTTTGGCCCCGCCCCTCCGGGGGGCAGCTGAGGGACTCCTGGGGGTAAAAAAGCCGAGATGAGGGGGGGGAGCGGGGGCAAACCCACCCCCCCACCCAACTAATTACCCTCCACCGAGTCCCCCCACCCCCCAAATACCCCTGCAGAGCCCCCAGGTGCCCCCCAACCTCCTCCACTGTCCCCCCCAACCCCTCCCAGGTGCCCCCCCCCCCCCAACGCCTCACCTGCCCCCGGGGCACCCCCCAGCACCCGCAGCAGCGCCCGCACCACGAAGCTGCCGGCCGGGTGCCTGGCAAAAGCCACCGGGTCGTCCCTCACCGCCGCTGCCAGCCGCCCCACGGCTTCTTCCACCGGCCCCACGGCCTCCGCCTCCTCCTCTTCCTCCTCCTTCGCCGGCCCCACAGCCTCCCCCAGGGCGGGCAGCACCCGCCCCAGGGCGGCCTCCAGGACCCGGGCACCCAGCGGGTGCCCCGCCGGCCCCCCCAGTCCCCCCAACACCAAGGGGGGCAGGATTCGCCCCAGCACCCCCAGAGGGGCCTGGGGCAGCAGTGCCTGCAGCACCCGCGACCCCCCCGGGTCCAGGGCTACCCCCGGCCCTGCCGCCGCTGCCTCCGCCAGCACATTGGGGGCAAAAAGGGCTGTGAGAAGGAAAAAAAAAAAAAACAAAAAAAAACCCACACAAAAGATTCCTTAATTGCACGCAAAATGCGTGAAAATTTAAGAATAAAACAGTACCTCAAAACGTAGTTATTTAGCCCAAAAGCTCTACATGAGCCCCACCAACAATGACACAACAATGCCAGACACCCCCAAAGCCCCTCAGGGTTCTTCCAAGTCTGCCTGCAGAGCCCCAAATCCCCCCAGAGAGCACCAAAACACCCCCAGGGAGCCCCAAAACCCCCCACCCACCCCGGGGGCCCCCCAAAACCCTCTAAATCTGCTTACAGCCCCCCTCAACCCCTCACGGTGCTACGATACACGTCCACAGACCCCCAACACCCCCCCAACCTCCTCACAGACCCTCAAAGCGCCTCAGAGACACCCCACCCCCCCCCCCCCCAGCTTCCCCTTCACGATCCCGCCAAATCCTCCCACCGACCCCCCCGGTTCGCCGCTTATACCGAGTTCCTCCGGGCTCAGCCCCTCCTGCAACGTCTCTAGAGCCCGTCGGAAATATCCAGCGGTTTCGGGCTCCAGCCCCGGCCCCGATCCCGGCCCGGCCGCACTCCGAATCCCCCGCCTCACCCCCATGGCGCAGGCGGAAGAGAAAGGCCGCTTCAATCCCAGCATGCACCGCGCGGGAGAGCGGAAACGCCGGATTGACCCCCGCCGGCTACCGTAAGGGTTAGAGGAGGAAAATGGCGCCGCCCTGTTGCCTCGTTGTATCCCAGCATGCTCCTCGGCTCCCGCGCCCCGCCCCGTTCCCGGCAGCCTTCGCGCCGCCCCGGGTCCGCCTGCAGCGCCCGGCTCCGGTTTGTTCCCGCTAGGCCTTGAGCGGGGGGGGGGGGGACGGGGGACTGGGAGGGACTGGGAGGGACTGGGAGGGACTGGGAGGGACTGGGATGGGCTCCCCGGGGTCCCTGACTCTCGCTCTCTCCCGCAGGTGCCGGATCCTCCCCCCCCCCCCCCGCCCGGAGCCGTCGCCATGGTGAGGGACCCCCCCGATCCCATAATCCCCCGGGGCAGACACCCCCCCCCCCCCCCCGGATTGGACCCCCACCGCCCCATGATGCACTGGGGCATGGCAGTGCCTCCCAGTTCCTCCCAGTGCCCCCCAGTCCCTCCCAGTCCCACCCCCAGTGACCCCCAGAACCCCCCAGTTCCTCCCAGTCCCCTTCCAGTGCCCCCCAGTCCCTCCCAGTCCCCCCAGTGCCCCCCAGTTCCTCCCAGTTCCCCCCCAGTGCCCCCCAGTCCCTTCCAGTCCCACGCCCAGTGACCCCCAGAGCCCCCCAGTCCCTCCCAGTCCCTCCCCACAGCCCCCCAGTCCCTCCCAGTTACGCCCCCAGTGACCCCCAGTGCCTCCCAGTTAATTTCCAGTGACACCTAGCTCCTCCCAGCTAACCTCCAGTGCATCCCAGTTCCTCCCAGTCCCTCCCCCAGTGCCTCCCAGTCACCTAGCAGTGCTTCCCAGTTAATTTCCAGTGACAGCTGCTTTCTGCCAGTTGATGTCCAGCACATCCTAGTTAGTCCCAGTCACCCCCCAGTCACTGCTAGTTCTTCTCAGTCAACCCCAGTCCCTCCCAGTTCCCCCCCAGTGACTCCAGAGCCCCCCAGTGCCTCCCAGTCACCCACTAGTGCCTCCCAGTTAACTTCCAGTGACAGCTAGTTCCTCCCAGTCCCCCCCAGTGCCTCCCAGTTATTCCCAGTCAACCCCCCAGTGACCCCCAGAGCCCTGCAGTGCCTCCCAGTCAAATTCTAGTGACAGCCAGTTCTTCCCAGCCCACGCCTACTGTGTGCCAGTGCCTCCCAGTCTCTCCCAGTCCCCCCCCAGTGCCTCCCAGCGCCCCCCAGTGACTCCCAGTCCCCCAGCAGTGCTTCAGTTAATTTGTAGTGACAGCTACTTCCCCACAGTCGAGCTCCAGCACATCCCAGTGCTTCCCAGTCCTGTCCCAGTGATTCTTAGTTCCTTCCACTCACCCCTTAGTGACTCCCATTTCCTCCCAGTCACCCGCTGTGACTCCTAGTTCTTCCCAGTCAACCCCCAGTGCATCCCAGTTAATTTCCAGTGACAGCTACTTCTTCACAGTCGAGCTGCAGCACATCCCAGTTCCTCCTAGTCACGTCCCAGTGATTCCTAGTTCTTCCTAGTCAACCCCCAGCCCGTCCCAGTGCTCTCCCACTTCTCCCAGTTCCTACTCTGTGACCCCCGGTGCCCTCCAGTTCCTCTCAGTCATCTCCCAGTCCCCCCCAGTGCCTCCCAGTTAATTTCCAGTGACAGCTACTCCCTCACAGTCGAGCTCCGGCACATCCCAGTGCCTCCCAGTTCCCTCCCAGTGCCTCCCAGTCTATCCCAGTCACCACCCAGTTCCCCCCCCCCGTTCCTCCCAGTCCGTGACCCCCAGCGCCCCACAATGCCTTGCAGCACGGCCGCCTGAAGCTCCGCCCCCCGGACGCCGCCCGCCGCCGGCAGCGGGAGGAGAAGCTCCGCCTCTACCGCTCCTCCATGGCCACCCTGCTGGAGAAGGTGAGCTCTGACCCCGCCCCCTGACCCCGCCCCTGGCTGGGACGCCCCACCCCTTGGGCACGCCCGCGGGCGTTGGTGACCCCTGACCTCCCAGGTCGACCCCTGACCCTCGACCTCTGCCCCCAGCGGGAGCGGGGCGAGCTGGACGCGGAGGCGCTGGCGCTGACGGGCGCCGTCCTGGCGGCCAACCCCGACGTGGGGACCTGCTGGAACCTGCGGCGCTGCGCCCTGCCGCCCGACCCCGCCGACTGGTCTGGACTGGGAGGCACTGGGAGGGGATTTCGGGGGACGGGAGGGGCGCTGGGATGAACTGGGGGTAGATTTACGAGTGCTGGGGGGGTGCTGGCGGGTTGCTGGGAGGGGATCTGTGGGCACTGGGAGGCACTGGGATGGACTGGGAGAAGAGCAGTGGGTGCTGGGGGCACTGGGAGGTGTTTAGGAAGGGTACTGGGGGGCCTGGGAAGCCCTCGGAGGGGTTTTGTGGGGGCTGCGGAGCACTGGGAGGTTACTGGGAGCAGTACTGGGATGTACTGGGAGAAGATCAGTGGGTACTGGCAGGCACTGGGAGGTGCTTAGGAAGGGATCTGTGGGTACTGGGGGGCACAGAGTGTCCACAGAGAGGTTTTGTGGGGGCTGGGGAGCACCGCGAGGTTACTGGAAGGGGATCTGGGGGCACTGGGACGTACTGGGAGGCGATCGGTGGGTACTGGGGGGCACCAGGAAGTGTTAGGAAGGGATTTGTGGGTACTGGGGGGCACGGGATGCTCTCAGAGGGGTTTTGTGGGAGCTGGGGAGCACTGGGAGGTTACTGGGAGGGGACTAGGGGGCACTGCGACAGGGTTTCTGGGCGCTGGGAGGTTGCTGGGCGGTGGCCGAAGGGGTACTGGGTGGAACTGGTCTTTACTGGGCTGTCACCGCAGGGTGCCGGGGGAGCTGGCCTTCGTGGTGGGGTGCCTGGGGGTGAACCCCAAGTCCTACGGAGCCTGGCACCACCGGGGCTGGGTGCTGCGCCGGGCCCCCGCGCGCCCCCCCCCACCCCCGCCGAGCGCGCCCTCTGCGACCGTCTGCTGGCCGCTGACCCCCGCAACTGTGAGTGCATACTGGGACGTACTGGGAGGCACTGGGCGGGGGGCCTGGGGGGGCTTTGAGGGGGTTTGGGGGCAGTTACGGGGCACTGGGGGGGCTTTAAAGTCAGAATTTGCGTCTTAGCGTGCGCTGGGGTATACTGGTTTGTACTGATTTGGGATCAGAGGGAGGCTAGGCACGCTGGTTTGTACTGGGATGCACTGGGAGGAGGGTTTGGGGGCTGCTGGGCCCCCCTGGGAAGGATGTAAGAGCTTCTGGGCTGACTGGTCTGTGCTGGGAGCAGGGTGCTGGGCTGTACTGGGAGTGAGTTTTGGGGGTGCTGAGCCATAGTGGCTCAGAGCTAGAGCTAACCTGAACGTTGCTGAGCTTACTGGTTTATATTGGGAAGCAGCGGGAGAGGGCTTGAGAGATCTTGAGATGTACTGGGAGAGACTTTTGGGGGTGCAGGGCTCACTGGTGTATAGCGGGAGATAGTGGAAAAAGAACTGGGGTATCTTAGGTGGTATCAGGAGTGGGTTTTGGAGCGACAAAGCTTACTGGTTTGTATTGGGAGTCAGTGGAACGGGGTTAAGGGACTCTGAGGGGGACACCAGCGCCCACTGGTCCTTACTGGTGGCCCCCCCAGTCCACGCCTGGGAGCACCGTCGGACGCTGGCGGCCGAGGAGGACCCCGAGGCCGAGCTGGCCTTCGCCGGGACCCTGCTCAGCCGCGACTTTTCCAACTTCTCCGCTTGGCACCACCGGAGCCGGCTGCTGGCGCCCACCCGGACGCCGGCGTCCCCCGGGGGCGGGGCAGGGGCGTTGCCCCCCCACCGCCTCCAAACGGGTGAGTCCCCACCCCCCCACACCCCATCCTCGGTCCCCAAAACACCCCAAAACACCGGGGTCCCCCCCAAATGTCTCCGTCCGCCCCTGGGTGCCGGGGTCACACCTCGGTGCCGGGGTCCCTCCCAGATGCTGGGGTCCCGCCCAAATATCAAGGTCCCTCCCAAATATCAGGGTGCCTCCCAAATATTGGGGTGCTTCCCAAATATCAGGGTCCCTCCCAGATATCGGGGTCCCCTTGCTGACCCCCCCGTTATCTCCCCCCATTCTGTCCTGTCCCAGCAGAGCTGGAACTGGTGCAGAACGCCGTCTTCACCGACCCCAACGACCAGAGCGCCTGGGTCTACCTGCGCTGCATCCTCTCCCGCGGTACGCCGGCGGCCCCCCCAAAATCCTGGGGGCCCCCCCAAAAGCCTGGGGTCCCCCCAAAACGCTCCTGAGTGCCTGCGTGTGTCGTTGTCCCCCCCACAGCCTCCCCGCCGCCGCGGATTCTCTGCCTCTACGTCAACCGGGAGGACGCGACGCTGGCGGTCACCTTCTCCCGCCCCGTCGTGGTGAGTCCGGATGTCGGGGTCCCCCCCCCCAGGCACCGGGGTCGCCCCCAGAAGCCAGAGTCCCCCCCAGATGCTGGGGTGTCCCCCCCCAGACACTGGGGTCCCCCACAGACACCGGGGTCCCCCACACAGACACCAGGGTCTTCCCTGGATCCCTGAGTCCCCCCCCGGATCCCGGGGTCCCCCCCGCAGACACCGGGGTCCCCCTGGATCCTGGGGTCCCCACCCACACACCGGGGTCCCTCCTACAGATGCTGGAGTCCCCCCCGGATCCCGGGGTTCCCCCCCAGACACTGGGGTCCCCCACAGACACCGGGGTCTCCCCCGAATCCTGGGGTCCCCCCCAGAAGCCGGAGTCCCCACCAGATGCCGGGGTCCCCCCCGGACACCGGGGTCCCCCCTTATCCCGCGTGCCTGATTCCGGCAGGTGGGAGCGGGGAGTTCGGCGCTGACGGCGACGGTGGACGGCTCCGCCCTGGAAGGGGCGTGGCGCTCGGGAGAGGGGCGGCCACGCCCCAGCCACACCTGGGTATCCTGGAAGGGGGGGGCGTGTCCTCCGGGGGTGGGCGGGGCCGTGGGGTTGGGGGCGGGGTCCCCTCCCGAATGCCTGGGGTTCCTTGACGGGAGCGACAGGTCTGCGACCTCCCCCCGGACCTGGCTCCGCCCCCCACCCGGCCCCGCCTCCACTTCCGGGTCACCTGGGAGCCCGACCCCGCCCCCCGCGAGGTGACGCTCCTCCCAGGTAGGAAGCCACGCCCCCTTTTCCCTCCATGGCCTCACCCCTTTAAACCCCACCCTTCTCTAACCACGCCCCTTCCCCCCCCCCAGATGAGAACGAGGCGTGGTGGCAGGAGCCAATCAAAGCCGGGGAGCTCTTCTGGTAAGCCCCGCCTCTTTAAGCCCCACTCCTTTTCCTGAGCGCTCTCCCACAAGCATCCCTGCTGTGACGGAGCCCCGCCCCTTTAAGATCTCCCTGCTGGCCACGCCCCAGCCATTCAGCCTGCAGGCCCTTCCCCTCAACCCAAGCACCGCCCACTCGCTGAAGGCCACGCCCTCTTGGTTAAGCCCCACCCCCCGGCATCCCCGAACCTGGCTCAGCCCTCCCCCGTTGTTGCTCTAACCCCGGGGGGGGGCGAGCCACGCCCCCCCAGGGGCAGTCCCCGCCCCTAAACCCCTTGACCCCGCCCCTCCAGGCCAGAAGTGGGCGTGGCCGAGGCGTCGGTGCTGGAAGCGCAGGTGGAGACGTGCCGGCAACTGCTGGAGCTGGAGCCCCGCAGCCGGGGTGAGCCACCCCCCGCCCCCAAAATCCTGGGTGTCGTTCCCCCCCCCCCCCCGAGGGCGGGGCGTGTCCGCCCCACCCGACGCCAGGGTCCGCCCTCACCCGGCGGGCGTGTCCCGGGGCGCGCGCAGGTTGCCTGCTGACGCTGGTGCTGCTGCTGTCGGCCCTGGACCCGTTGGGCCACGAGGACGAGATCCGGCGGTGCCTGCGGGACCTCCAGGTGGGTGGGGCTTGGGGGGCGTGGTCGCTTTGTGGGGAAAGGGGGCGTGGTCTGAACGTGAGCCCGCCCCACCCCCCAGGAGGCGGACCCGCTGCGGATTGGCTTCGTGGGCGACGTGGCGTCGCGGGCGGAGGCGGCCGTGGGCGTGCTGAGGATGGGGGCGGGGCCTGACGGGGCTGTCAGGCTCCGCCTCCACAGGAAGGTAGGGGTGGGGCCCGAGGGGGCGGGGCTGAGGGTGGGCGGGGCTTGAGAGGCGGGGCAGGGGAGGGTGTCAAGGAATGAGGGGGTGGGGCTGGAAGGGGGTGTGGCCTGAGAGGGCAGAGTGGGAGGGGTGTGGGGTGGGAGGGGCGTGAGGGGGTGTGGCTTAAAGGGATTAAAAGAGTGGGGGTGGGGAGTCTGCAGTGGGCAGGGCTATGGTGGGCGGAGCAGCAGGGGCTTTTTGAGAGAACGGGCCTTAAAGGGGCGGGTGTAGGGGAAGGGGGTTGGGGTCTGAGCTGAAGGGGAGTGATCATGCGGAGCCCCGCCCCCCTCCCGATCATGCCCCGCCCCCAGGCGCTGACGTCACTGCCGCTGCTGGAGCACACGGTGCTGGTGACCCACCTCGACCTGGCTGGGAACAACCTGGGGGGGCTCCCCCCCACCCTGGGGGGGGCTGCGGCGCCTGCAGGTGGGATCCTAGGGCGGGGCGGGGCCCCAAATGTCGGGGTGGGGGGGGAGGGCGGGACGAGGACCCAGACGTCCGGACCGCCCCTCCCCCACCAGGTGCTGGACGTGTCACACAACAAGGTCACGACCCTGCGGGGGTTCCCGCCCCTCCCCCGCCTGGAGGAGCTGCATCTCGACGGCAACCGTATCCCGGGGGGGCGGGGCTTAAGGGGTAGTGGGCGGGGCTGTAGGGGCCGGGGGTGGAGCTGGGGGTGAGGGGCGGGGTTGAATGGGGCGGGGGCTGGTGGGCTGCGTGGGGCACAAAGGGTGGGGTAGAAGGGTAGGGTGAGGGTTGGGGAAAGGGGAGGGGCTTAATGGGGTGGGGCTTTGGGGGTGATGGGGTGGGGCTGAGTGGGGAGGGGCTTGATTGCGTGGGGGTGGGGCTAGGGTGGGGAGGGAAGGAGCTTACTGGGAGCAAAAGAGGGGCTAGGGGAGGGCACG
Source organism: Aquila chrysaetos chrysaetos (assembly GCF_900496995.4). Taxonomy (NCBI): domain Eukaryota; kingdom Metazoa; phylum Chordata; class Aves; order Accipitriformes; family Accipitridae; genus Aquila; species Aquila chrysaetos. Next base: position 1,175,123 of record NW_024470325.1, on the reverse strand, counting down.
GCTTAAAGGGGGTGGAGCTTATGAGAGGTGGGGCACCAGAGTGGGAGGAGCTTCTCTAGGTGGGGTCAAGAAGGTGGGCAGGGTTTCTCCTTGACTCCACCCCTCCCAGCCATAAGCCACGCCTCCGCCCTGGCCCCATTGGCCACGTGCCCCCGGCTGGCTCGTCTGCGATTGGCTGAGACGCCCCTGGCTGCCACGCCCGAGGCCGCCACCCACTTGGCCCAGCTCCTCCCCAGCATCGACATCACCCTCGCCTGATAGGCCGGTGCCTGGAGCTCCGCCCACCACCACCCCACCCCCCACACTGCTGTTGACGCCCCCCTGTGGCTTGGCCCCGCCCCTTCAAGAGGGTCTCTAATAAAGTGATGTCACAAGGGTGGGGCTTATGAGTAGGGGAGGGGCTTGGGGGGTCCCCAGGGGGACCCAGCCATTTAGGGAGGCTCCCTCCCCCCTCTCCCCGCCCCGGGGACCCAGGCGTCCGGCTCTCCCAGTCCTTTCCAGTTCCCCCACCCCGCACCAGTTGCTTCATCGAGGCCAAACCCCAAACCACCGCCCGCTTGCGCCATCGCCGGGCGGGGACCCGGCGTCCAGGCACGTCCTGGGCACCCCAAAACCGCGGTCACGGGCGTCCGGACCCCTCCCTTTTTTTTTTTTTGGGGGGGGGGGGGCTGGGAACCTCAGCAGCGGGGCGGGGCAGCGGCAGGACCCGTTCGTCTGCCCCCCGCCCCAGGAGCGGTTGCGTCACCCCCCGCCCTGCCCAGCCCCACGGCGGCCCTGCCAAAAAGTGAGCCCGCCCTGCCCTGAAGCGCGCCCCCCCCCGCCTTTGCCAAATAGAGAGCCGGGGGGGCCCCCTTGCTAAATAGTGAGCCTGCAGCCCTGCCCCATAGTTCACCTGCTGGTGACCCCAACTCCCTGCCCCGTGGGGTCCCCGTGCCAAATAGTGAGCCGCTGCCCCACCCCAGGGAGCCACCTGCCACATAGTGAGCCTTCGCGCCGTTCCATGGGACCCCCCCTGCCACATAGTGAGCCATTGGCCCTCCCCATAGCCCCCCTGCCACATAGTGAGCCATTGGCCCTCCCCATAGCCCCCCTGCCACATAGTGAGCCATTGGCCCTCCCCATAGCCCCCCTGCCACATAGTGATCTATTGCCCCACCCCATAGGCCCCCTGCCACATAGTGAGCCATTGGCCCTCCCCATAGCCCCCCCTGCCACATAGTGAGCCATTGGCCCTCCCCATAGCCCCCCCGCCACATAGTGATCTATTGCCCCTCCCCATAGCCCCCCTGCCACATAGTGATCTATTGCCCCACCCCATAGCCCCCCTGCCACATAGTGATCTATTGCCCCACCCCATAGCCCCCCCTGCCACATAGTGAGCCATTGCCCCACCCCATAGCCCCCCTGCCACATAGTGATCCTCGCAGGGGCAGAGGACGTGCCCGGACAACTGGTTCCCCCCCTGTTTGGACACCCCTCCCCCCAAAGTGTGGGGCAATAAGGGGGCGTGGTCTGTATGAGCCCCGCCCCTTCCTCCCAAGGTCACACCCCTTTCCCTGATTTACCGGCACCAGTGAGTGCGGGGCATTGGGAGTGCTGGGAGCCACTGGGAGGTACTGGGGGGCATTGGGATGACTGGGAGAGGGGATCGGAGGGCACTAGGATGGGTGGAAGGGGTAACTGGGCAAACTGGGAGGAGTGGGAGGCCAAGGAGGGGGTTACTGGGTAAACTGGGAGCACTGGGAGGGGGTTATTCGGTAAACTGGGAGCACTGGGAGAGGTTAGTAGGGTTACTGGGAAGACTGGGAGGACCCGGGGGGGTTACCGGGAGGACTGGAGAGTTGCTGGGAGCACTGGGAAGCGATAACTGGAGCTACTGGGAGCATTGGGAGGAGGGTACTGGGCAAACTGGGAGCACTGGAAGGAGTTAGTAGACTTAGCAGGAGGACACAGAGGGGGTCACTGGGAGCACTGGGAAGGGGTTACTGAAATGATGGCAAAGGGTTTACTGGGAGCACTGGGAGGGGGTTACTGGGGCTGCTGGAAGCACTAGAGGTGTAACTAGAAGCATTGGGGTTACTGGGAGCAGGGGGACGGGCTAAGTGGGAGCACTGTGGTTACCAAGAGTACTGGGAGGGGGTAACTGGGCTTATTGGGAGTGCTGGGGGGTTGCTGGGAGCACTTGGGGGGGCTACTGGAAGCAGTGGGAGCACAGGAAGGGGGGAACTGGGCAGACTGGGGGAACTGGTCGGGCTGGGAGCACTCCCGGACGCCTTGGTCCCTGCCGCGGCGGGGGAGGAGGCAGTTTGGGGGGGGAGCTGCTGAGGCAGGCCTGGATGCCTGGGTCCTTCTGGCGTCAGGCTCGGGCGGGGCACTGGGACGGACTGGGAGGGAACTGGTCCATACTGGGACCCTGAGAGGGTGGTCTGGGCTGTGCTGGGGGGGAACTAGGACATTACTGGGCTGTACTGGGAGCCTGGGAGAGGTTGTGGGTCTGTACTGGGAAGGACTGGGGGGGAACTGGGCCATACTGGGAGCCTGGGAGGGGTTACTGGGCCATACTGGGAGGGACTGGGGGACCTGGGCCATACTGGGAAGGGCTTGATGGCTTCAGTCAGTCATTCTAGGAGCTCTTACTGCTGTGTGGCGGTTCATTGTGGTTCCTACTGGTTTCTAATGGCTTATAATGGTCCTTATTTGTTTGTATGACCTTACACCGGTCCATCCCAGTCTTACTGGTCATACTGGGAGGGGTCTGGAGGCTTTAATGGCCCATGGAAGGTATTACTGGCCCGCAGTGGTCCGTACTGGCATTTACTGTCTTGTAATGCTTTGCGTGGCTCTTCACCAGTCCGTACTGGTCTTTGAAGAACTGCACTGCTCTGTATTGGTTTTCAATGAATGGTACTGGTCCATCCTGGTCTTACTGGTCGTACTGGGAAGAGTTTGAAGGCATTAACGGGCCATTCTGGAAGGTCTTACCCGTTTGTGCTGGTTCCTACTGGTTTTCTGTCTCTTCTACCGGTCCATGCTGGTCTTTACGGGTCCGTGCTGGTCTCTAATGAACCGTACTGGTCCATATTGACCTTACTGGCCATACTGGGAAGGGTTCGGCGGCATTAAGGGGCTGTTCCAGGAGGTCTTACTGCTCTGTAGCGACCCGCGCCGGTTCCTACCAGCTTCCGGCGGTCCGTACCGGTCCAAACTGGTCTCACTGGTGCCCCGCAGGCGATGCCGGACGCCGACCCCCGCCTGGACGCGGGCCGCTGGGCGGCCGCCAGCTTCCGCCTGCGGGGGGGGGGACCCCGCGCCCGCCCCCCGCCCCCGCCGGGGCTTCTGGCGTCGCCTGGGCGGCTGCTGCGGCTGCTGCGGCTGTTGCCGGCGAGGAACCGAGGACTGGGAGCCCCCCCCCCGGCGAGGTCCCGGGGTGCCGCCCCCCCCAGCCCCTGCGGCCCGGTCAGTGCTGGGGCCGGGGGGGGCGAACGGCGGCGGTTTTGGGGCTCCTCGGGGGGGAAAACGGCGGTTTCGGGGCTCGGCGGGGAGGAAAACGGCGGTTTCGGGTCTCCCTGGGGAGGGAAAAGGGCAGTTTCGGGGCTCCCCGGGGAGGGAAAAGGGCAGTTTCGGGGCTCCGCGGGGAGGAAAACGGCAGTTTCGGGGCTCCCCGGGGAGGGAAAAGGGTGGTTTTCGGGACTCCCCAGGGAGAGAAAAGGGCGGTTTTGGGGCTCCCCAGGGAGGGAAAAGGGCGGTTTCAGGGCTCCCCGGGGAGGGAAAAGCGTGGTTTCAGGACTCCCCAGGGAGGGAAAAGGGCGGGTTTGGGGCTCCCCGGGGAGGAAAAAGGGCGGTTTCGGGGCTCCCCAGGGAGGGAAAAGGGTGGTTTCAGGGCTCCCCGGGGAGGGAAAACAGCGGTTTCAGGGCTCCCCGTGGAGGAAAAAGGGTGGGTTTGGGGCTCCCCGGTGAGGGAAAAGGGCAGTTTCGGGGCTCCCCCCAGGCAGAAGAGGAGGTGGGGGCGTGTTCCTCCCCTTCGCCCCCCTCCTTCCTCTCCCACTGTCCCCATTAGTGGAGAAAAAGTACCAGTTCAGGGCTATGGCCAGGCTATCACGGGGAAGAAAAGGTAGTTTCAAGGACCCCCCGCCCCAAGCTGCTTTTAAGGGTTTCATGCCCCCCCCCCAAGAAATTTAGGGGGTTTGGGGTCCCCCCTCCCAGCATTCCCCCCTGCTTTATCCCCCTGTTCCTGTTTTGGGGCCAAACTGCCCATTTGGGGCCATTTCCAGGTCTACAGGGCTAAATGACAGTTTCAAGCCCCCCCGGTGGGGTTTTTGGGGCCGTTTCGGGGGTTCCAGAGGTGGGATTCGCGCGGGGTTTTCACCGCCTGCCTCTCCCCTCCCTCCTCCAGGTTTATTGGCCCCCCGGGGGTTGGTGGTGGGCTCGTCGGCCAATCGGATCGCTCACCACACCTCCGAATTCGCCTCCCCCCGCCTGGTGGTGCGGCGGGGGCAACCCTTCGACCTGCGCGTCCTCCTGCCCCGGCCCTTCGACCCCGACGGCGACAGCCTCTGCGTGGAGCTCACCCTCGGTGCGGGGGGGGGGGGGGGTCAAAATGGGGGGGCGGGGGAGTGATGGGGGCTGGTGGGGGGGGGGGGCAACTGTATGATGCAGTAGGGGCGTGGCGCCATCGCCCGGGACGTGATGATGTCACTCAGGAGGGGCGCTGACATCACCCAGGCTGCCATGCCCTCGGCCTCGCCCCCCCCCCCCCCCCACCAAGGGGCGCGATGGCATTGCCCAGGGCGGGGTGACCTCGCCTGCCCAGGTGATGACCTCACCCGCCCAGGTGATGACCTCACGCCCCGGGGGGTGGGGGGGATGATGTCGCCCGCAGGCCCCAACCCACAGGTGGCGAAGGGGACCCACGTCCTCATCCCGTTGGGCGAAACCTCGGCCACCGGTTGGACAGCTGAGGAAGAGGAGCTAGAGGAGGGGGCGGACCCTCCGGGAGGCCCCGCCCTCAACATCTGCCTCACGGCCCCGCCCAATGCTCCCATTGGCCGCTACCGCCTCAGCATCAAGACCCGCACTGGGGTGGGGGAGTACGCGGCTCCCTTCGACGACGCCAACGACTTCTTCCTCCTCTTCAACCCCTGGTGCCCTGGTGAGCCAGCCCCGTTTTGGGGCAAAAAACCCTGAGTTTGGGCAATTTGGGGACTCCCAAATTCAGTGGTTTCGGGGCTCCCCGAGGTGAGATTTGGCGGTTTCGGGGCTCCCCAGTCTCAATTTGGCTGTTTCGGGGCTCCCCAGTCTCAATTTGGCGGTTTCAGGACTCCCCAATCTCAATTTGGCAGTTGGGGGGCTCAAGGGGAGGGGGGGGCTCAGGGGGAATTTGAGAACACGACCCTGATTTTGGGGCGCCCCCCCCCCCCCCCCAGACGATAATGTCTACATGGAGAAAACGAGCGACCTTAACGAGTACGTCCTTAACGAGACGGGGCGCATCTTCTACGGCACCGAGGACCAGATCGCCGAGCGCTCCTGGAACTATGGGCAGGTACCCCCAAAAATGGGAGAGTTCCCCACCCCACCCCCCCAAATTGGGGAGATCCTGAAATCCGTGTGGGAAATGGGGGGGGCATTAAAATGCAGTGGGCACCCCAAAATCGGTGGATATCCTAAAACAGGGGACACTAAAAATTGGGGGATACCCGAAACGCTATGGGGGGTCCCTAAAATCGTCATGGGGGTCCCCAAAACCACCAAGGGGGGTGTTTCAAAATTCTAAGGGATCCCCGTAACAACATGGGGGGACCCTGAAACCGCTTTTTGGATTTGAGAGGGGTTGGGGGGGGGGGATTTTTGGGATGGTTTCGAGGGATTTGGGGACACCCGTGATTTTGGGGGGGGGGGTCCCCAGTTTGACGCAGGGGTGCTGGAGGCGTGCCTGTACATCCTGGACCGCCGGGGGATGCCCCACAGCGCCCGGGGGGACCCCATCATCGTGTCCCGCGTCGTCTCCGCCATGGTGGGTTTTTGGGGTGAATTGGGGGGGATTTGGGGTGAAGCGGGAAGGTTTGAGGTGACTTATAGGATTTGGGGGGGGAGAGTTATGGGGGCTTTGGGGCGCTCGAAGGGGGTTTGGGGGGGAAAACGTGGCGTTGGGGGAGGGAGATCGTGCGTTTTCAGGTGGAATAGGGGCTTTGGGGGACCACCATGGGGTTTTGGGGGGGCGTGTGGGGTTTTTGGGGTCCCCTGGGGGGTTTGGGGGTGAATTGGGGGGGGTTGGGGGTGAATTATGGGGGGCTGGGGGTGAGTTGTGCAGGTTTTGTGCTGCTCTAAGGGGGCTTGGGGGAAAATACGGAGTTCTGGGGGGGGCCACTGTGGGGTTTTGGGGTGACTCTATGGGGTTTGGGGGTTTCTTTGGGTTTTGGGGGGGTTCTGGTTACGTTTGGGGGGTGTCAATGGGGTTTGGGGGTTCTTTGGACTTTTTGGGGGGTTCTGATGAGATTTGGGGGGGTTGGGTGGATTGCTACGGTGCTTTTGAGGTCATTCAAGGCTTTTCTGGGTTCTGATGACTTTGGGGGGAGATCGTTAGGGTTTTGGGGGGGCGTTCCGATGACTTGGGGGGGTGCCGTTGGGTTTTGGGGCATCTCCATGGGGTTTTGGGGGGTTCTTTGAGCTCTTGGTGGGTTCTGATGACATTTTGGGGGGTCTCGGTGGGGTTTGGGGGGGTGGCATCCCATGACTTTGGGAGTTTTGGGGGGCTCTGTTGATTTTCGGTGTTACCTGCAGGTTTTCCTTGGGGGTTCCGATGGCGTTTTGGGGGTTCCGATGGCGTTTTGGGGGTTCCGATGGCGTTTTGGGGGTTCCGATGGCGTTTTGGGGGTTCCAATGGCGTTTTGGGGGTTCTGATGGCGTTTTGGGGGTTCTGATGGCGTTTTGAGGTTTCCGATGGCGTTTTGGGGGTTCCGATGGCATTTCGGGGGTTCCGATGGCGTTTTGGGGGTTCGATGGCGTTTTGGGGGTTCCGATGGCGTTTTGGGGGTTCCAAAGGCTTTTTGAAACATCTCGGGGGGGGGTTCCCGGGTTCTCCGTTTTTTGGGGGTGCGGGTGGGGGGGGAGGAGGAGTTCCCCCCTCCCCGCCCGACGTTTCGGGGTGCCCCAGGTGAACTCGCTGGATGATAACGGGGTGCTGGTGGGCAACTGGACGGGGGACTACGCCCAGGGCACCAACCCCTCGGCGTGGGCCGGTTCCGTCGACATCCTCCGCGCCTACCACGGCAGCGGTGCCCCCGTCCGCTACGGCCAGTGCTGGGTCTTTGCCGGCGTCATGACCACCGGTGCGTCATCCCCCCCCTCCCCGAACTGGTTCAGACTGGTCCAGACTGGTCCGGCCCTGGCGTAGACTGGGGAGGGGGTTGGGAAGGGCTGGACGCCTCCAGGAGCCGCTAGAAAGTGGATGGGGTCGCTGTAAGGGAGGGAAGTTGGGCGTAAGGTGCCAAATTTCCTACTGGTCTGTACTGGTCGATACTGGTCTGACGCAGGTTTATACTGGGAGGTGCTCTGGGGTGCTTGGGGAGCTCCTGGGAGGCGCGCGACGGCAGGCTGGAGCCTCTAGTATGGGGAAAAGCGAAGCCTAAGTTGTGTTTTTGGTACTGGTTTATACTGGTTTAACCCAGTTAGAGACTGGTTTGTGCTGGGAGGGGGTCTGGGGTACCCCAGGAGCCACTGGAAGGCAGATGGGAACCCCCCACAGGGAGACAAGTCAACCCCGAGCGAGAGGCTTTGATAACGGTTTGTACTGGTTTGTACTGGTGCCCCCAGTGCTGCGGTGCCTGGGCCTCCCCACCCGCACCGTCACCAACTACAACTCGGCCCACGACACCGACGTCTCCCTCACCACCGACATCTACTTCGACGAGAACATGCGGCCCCTGGAGCGCCTCAACACCGACTCCGTCTGGTACCGCTTTATACTGGTTTATACTGGTTTATACTGGTTTGGGACAGGAGTCACTGGAAGAGGGTGCCAGGAGGTGGTTTGGGGGCTGGGGGGGGGGGGGAGCGGGAGGCGAGAACAGCCGAGGTAGGAGCCGGGAGGCTCGTCCTCGGCCATTCTGGTGCGTACTGGTTTAAATTGGTATGTACTGGTCTACGGCCCTGCACGTGGGTCTGTGCCGGTCCATACTGGTTTATACTGGGCCGCGCAGGAACTTCCACGTGTGGAACGACTGCTGGATGAAGCGCCCCGACCTCCCCGATGGCTACGACGGGTGGCAGATCGTCGACGCCACCCCCCAGGAGACCAGCAGCGGTACTGGTTTATACTGGTCTATACCGGGAGGCACTGGGAGGAAGCCCGGGCGTGCCGGTTTGCGGCCAGCGGGAGAGGGCAGAGCCGCTCGGTGGCTCAGGACGGCCCCTACTGGTCCTTACTGGTTTATACTGGTCCATACCGGTTTATACTGGTAAACGCCCCCCCGCCAGGGCTGTTCTGCTGCGGGCCGTGCTCGGTGACGGCGGTGAAGAACGGCGAGGTCTACCTCAAGTACGACACGCCATTCGTCTTCGCCGAGGTAGGGGGCGGGGCTTATGCCCCCCCGAACGGGCGTGGCTCCGCGCGGGCGGGCGTGGCCTATTCTAATGAGGGGGGGCGTGTCCTCAGGTGAACAGCGACAAGGTCTACTGGCAGCGGCAGCCCAACGGCTCCTTCGCGGTGGTGCACGTGGAGGAAGGCGCCATCGGGCGCCGCATCAGCACCCTGGGGCCGGGATCCGGCGCCCGATTGGACATCACCCACCAGTACAAGCACCCCGAGGGTGAGGCCCCGCCCCCCGGCGCCCCTTGACCCCCCCCGACCCAACTACCCTTGACCCCGTCATCGCTCGCCCTGAGCCCCGAGGGCTGATCCTTGGCCCGTTGACCCACGACCCTCGACCTGTTGACCCGAGACCCCGACCCTTGGCCCCCCGACCCCATAACCTGTGCCCTTTGACCCCCGAGGCCTACAACCCATTGGCCCTTGGCCCCATAACCCTTGACCCGTTGACCCGAGACCCACGTTGCCGTGACCGTGACCCCACAACCCTTGACCTCGTCGTTCTCAACCCCAAATATTGACCCCTTGACCCCGCAACCCTTGGCCTGTTGACCCGAGACCCCTGACCCTCGCCCCCAACCCCGACCTGTGCCCTTTGACCCCCAAACCCAACACCCCTTGACCCCAAGACCCCGTAACCCTTGACCCGTTGACCTGAGACCCAACAACCCAACCCACGACCGCCGACCCCTGCGCCCCCCCCCCACCCCATGACCTTTGACCCAACGACCCCGCGGCCTAACTTCAACCTCCGCCCCCTCGACCCTTGACCTCCGCCCCCCCCCCCGCAGGCTCGGAGGAGGAGCGCCACGCCGTCTCCACCGCCACCTCCCACGGCTCCCGCCCCCGCAACCGGGGGACCCCGTCGTCCGGGGAGGTGACGGTGACGGTAGGGGCGGGGCCGGCGGTGGCCGGGGCGGAGCTGGAGCTGCGGGCGGTGGCCCGCAACGAAGGGGCGGAGCCTCGGACGCTCCGCCTCCGCCTGTCCCTCTGCGCCGTGCGCTACACCGGGGTCTCCGGAGCCCCTTTCCGGCAAGAGCAACACCGGCGCGCCGTGCCGCCGGGGCAGGGTGAGATGGCGACGCCGCGCGTCCCGCCGGTGACGGTCCCGGTCCGGGTGCCGGCGTCTCTGACGTCACGCCCCACCCGCGGGTCCCGCCCTTTCCCAAAGCAGAGGAGACGGTGACGATGACGGTGACCTACGCCGAGTACGGACCCCACGTCGGCGACCAGGACGCGCTGAAGCTGACGGCGGCCGGAGTCGTGGAGGAAACGGGGCAAGTGGTGGCCAAGGAACTGCGGGTCCGGCTGCACGCGCCCGAGCTCACCCTGACGGTACGGCCGGATTCCCGGAACGTGTCGCGTTCCCTCGGGTCCCCGGCTGCCGGGACGCGTCCCGCCCGGATTCCCCTCGCCGACGTCTGGGTTCTCTCTCTCGGCAGCTGCTGGCCCCAGCGGTGGTGGGGCAGGAGACCCCGATCCAGGTGGTTTTCCAGAATCCGCTGCCGGAGACTCTGAGCGGAGCCACCCTACGGATGGAGGGAGCCGGGATTTCCTGCCCAAAGCCCTTCCAGATGGGGTGAGGATCCTGGAATCCGGGGGGAGGCCAGGAATTTGGGGAAGGGCAGGAATACAGGGAGGGAACCGGGAATTCAGGGGGGACCCAGGAATTCAGGAGGGTCCCAGGAATTTGGGGAGAGACCCAGGAATTTGGGGGGTCCCAGGAATTCAGGGAGGGAAACAGGAATTCAGGGGGGACCCAGGAATTCAGGAGGGTCCCAGGAATTTGGGGAGAGACCCAGGAGTTTTGGGGGGTCCCAGGAATTTGGAAGGGTCCCAGGAATTTGGAAGGGTCCCAGGAATTTGGGGGTGCCAGGAATTCAGGAGGGTCTCAGGAATTCAGGGGGGACCCAGGAATTCGGAAAGGTCCCAGGAATTTGGGAGGGTTCCAGGAATTCAGGGAGGGTCCCAGGAATCTGGGGAGAGACCCAGGAGTTCGGGGGGGGACCCAGGAATTCGGAAAGGTCCCAGGAATTTGGGAGGGACCCAGGAATTTGAAGAGAGACCCAGGAATTTGGGGAGGGTCCCAGGAATTCGGGGGGAGGATTCCTGGGAATTCGGGGGGGGCGTGTCCCAGAAATTCAGGATGGACCCAGGAATTCGGGGACGGTCCCAGGAATTTGGAGAGAGACCCAGGAATTTGGGGGTCCCAGGAATTTGGGGATCCCAGGAATTCAGGAGGGTCCCAGGAATTTGGGGAGAGACCCAGGAATTTGGGGAGGGTCTCAGGAATTCAGGGGGAGGATTCCTGGGAATTCAGGGGTGGGGTGTCCCAGAAATTCAGGATGGACCCAGGAATTCAGGGAGGGTCCCACAAATTTGGAGAGAGACCCAGAAATTTGGGGGTCCCAGGAATTTGGGGGTCCCAGGAATTCAGGGAGGGACCCAGGAATTCAGGGAGGGTCCCAGGAATTTGGAGAGAGACCCAGGAATTTGGGGGTCCCAGGAATTTGGGGGTCCCAGGAATTCGGGGAGGGACCCAGGAATTCGGGGAGGGTCCCAGGAATTTGGAGAGAGACCCAGAAATTTGGGGGTCCCAGGAATTTGGGGGTCCCAGGAATTTGGGGAGGGTCCCAGGAATTTGGAGAGAGACCCAGGAATTTGGGGGTCCCAGGAATTTGGGAGGGTCCCAGGAATTCGGGGGGAGGATTCCCAGGAATTTGGGGGGGGGGTGTCCCAGTTGGCCAAAGCGGGGGCACCCAGGGACCGGGAGACGGGACCGCCCGCTCTCAAGAGACGACGCGGGGGTCGGGGGGGGGTCGCGTGTGTGTGTCCCCCCCGTGACCCCGCGTGACCCCGCGACCCCTCGCCAGGTCGGTGGGGGCGGGGCAGACGGTGCGGCTGCGCCAGGCCGTGCTCCCGCTGCGCCCGGGGCGCCGGCGGCTGGTGGCGGCGCTGGAGAGTCCCCAGCTCGGGCCCCTCCACGGCGTCCTCCAGCTCGACGTCGCTCCCGCCCCTGCTGGGAGCGCCGGGAGCGCCGGGAGCCCCCCCCGGCGCCCGCGACGCGCCCGCCGCCGAGCGCCCCCCCCCCGCCGGGAGCACCGGGGGGTGATGGGGGGGCGCTGGGAAGGCGTGGAGGGGGGACTGGGGGCGCTGGGAGGATGACCGGGAGCGCTGGGGCCACGTTTGGGCTCGACTGGGAGCACTGGGAGGGCGTGGAGGGGGTAGCGGGGGCGCTGGGAGGGGGACTAGGGGCACTGGGAGGATGACTGGGAGCGCTGGGGCCACGTTTGGGCTCGACTGGGAGCACTGGGAGGGCATGGAGGGGGTAGCGGGGGCACTGGGAGGATGACTGGGAGCGCTGGGGCCACGTTTGGGCTCGACTGGGAGCACTGGGAGGGCGTGGAGGGGGTAGCGGGGGCACTGGGAGGATGACTGGGAGCGCTGGGGCCACGTTTGGGCTCGACTGGGAGCACTGGGAGGGCGTGGAGGGGGTAGCGGGGGCACATTTGGGCTCGACTGGGAGCACTGGGAGGGCGTGGAGGGGGTAGCGGGGGTGCTGGGAGGGGGACTGGGGGCACTGGGAGGATGACTGGGAGCGCTGGGGCCACGTTTGGGCTCGACTGGGAGCACTGGGAGGGCGTGGAGGGGGTAGCGGGGGCGCTGGGAGGGGGACTGGGAGCGCTGGGGCCACGTTTGGGCTCGACTGGGAGCACTGGGAGGGCGTGGAGGGGGTAGCGGGGGCGCTGGGAGGGGGACTGGGGGCACTGGGAGGATGACCGGGAGCGCTGGGGCCACATTTGGGCTCGACTGGGAGCACTGGGAGGGCGTGGAGGGGGTAGCGGGGGCACTGGGAGGATGACTGGGAGCGCTGGGGCCACGTTTGGGCTCGACTGGGAGCACTGGGAGGGCGTGGAGGGGGTAGCGGGGGCGCTGGGAGGGGACTGGGGGCACTGGGAGGATGACTGGGAGCGCTGGGGCCACGTTTGGGCTCGACTGGGAGCACTGGGAGGGCGTGGAGGCGGTAGCGGGGGCACTGGGAGGATGACTGGGAGCGCTGGGGCCACGTTTGGGCTCGACTGGGAGCACTGGGAGGGCGTGGAGGGGGTAGCGGGGGCACTGGGAGGATGACTGGGAGCGCTGGGGCCACGTTTGGGCTCGACTGGGAGCACTGGGAGGGCGTGGAGGGGGTAGCGGGGGCACATTTGGGCTCGACTGGGAGCACTGGGAGGGCGTGGAGGGGGTAGCGGGAGCGCTGGGAGGGGGACTGGGGGCACTGGGAGCAGGTTTGGGGGTTATGGGGAATGCTGGGAGGATGTGGAGGGGAGACTGGGAGCACTGGGAGTGGGATTGGGCTGTAGTGGGAGCGCTGGGAGCAGGTGTGGGGGTCACTGGGAGGACTGGGAGGGGTTACCTGGAGCACTGGGACTGGGTTTGGGCTGTAGTGGGAGCACTGGGAGCAGGTTTGGGGGTCACTGGGAGCACTGGGAGCGCCCTGCCGGTGCCCCCCTTTCCCCTCTCTCGCCCCAAATTGCCCCAATGACGTCATCGAGCCTCTCCCCCCCACGTGACGTCACCCCCACCCTTCCCTGACCTCCTCTCTCCACGTCATCAATAAAGCTCCGTGATGAAACCAGGGCTCCATGACGTCACGGCGGAGGGGGGCGGTGCCGCGCGCGCGGGGGGGGGGGGGGCGGGAAGAGGCGGGGAAGAGCGGGGGGAAGTGACGACACAAGGGGGCGGGGAGAGCGCGTGTCGATTGGTCGCGGCGGCGGCCGAGGGCGGGGCGGGGCCAGGCTTTGAGAGGGCGGCTCGCCGGCGCGCTGACGTCACTTCCGCCGCGGCGGCCACGCGGAGCCGACGCCGGCGTCCCGGTGCCGCCGGTGCCGCCGCGTGGCCCCCCCCCCCCCCCCCCCCCCGGCTCCCGGAAGTGACGAACCCGCCCCACGCAAGATGGGCGGAAGTGACGTCAGGTGAGCGGCGCGGGGACGGAGGGAGGAGAGCGAGCGGGGCGGGGCGGGGCGGGATTTTGGGGGCGGCGGTGCTTTTCGGGTTGGGGGCGTGGCCGAGCTGGTGGGCGGGGCCTGGAAGGGGGCGGGGCTCGAGGGGGTGGGCGGGACTACGAAGCAGGGGGCGGGGTTTCGGGGGCGGGTCTGCGTGGGGGCGTGTCTCCAGGTCTGGGGGCGGGCTCTGCCCGCCGGGGTGGGCGGAGCCCCCGCAGTGACCCCGCCCCCTGCCGCCCCCAGCCCCGGCGCGTCCCTGCGGGTGGCGCTGGCGGGGGCGTGGCACGTGGTGCGGGGGCGGAGCCTGGGCCAGTTCCCGCGGGTGCTGGGGCTGCTGGAGGCCGTGGGGCGGGGG